>NW_028152184.1:130000-222500 GCF_964638095.1 Poromitra crassiceps
GCCCCGCTGTCAGGACTGCTCTATGCCCATCTGCAACACACAGTTATATTTTAGTTTTAAAATGCAGTTCTCGGCTTACTACCACAGCTTATCGCCTGGTGATAAGCAATGTTATGCATCGAAATTAACGTTGTTTAATGGGACATGTCTTACAGACCCATACGCACTGGCGCTGTCAATTGGCCAAGCCTAGTGGCCGGCAATACATATTGTGTATTCCTTTATAACTGGGGATAGCGTAGATAATTATTCTGTAACTTGCAAAGATATATTGTTATGTTGATAATGCACACAACTCAATGACATTATGTAACGTTACTTGGTCGTTAACTAACCGAGCGATGTGGCTGAGCAGCCTACAGCTACAGGCAGCTTACCTGATTATGAAGAGCACTACAAAGTCGGGCATTTTTAATGATGTCCTCGTTCCAATCAGTTCAACTTAATAATGACATTATTTAACGTTACTTGGTCGTTAACTAACCTAGCGATGTGGCTGAGCAGCCTACAGTTTCAGTTCAGGCAGCTTACCTGATTATGAAGAGCACTGCAAAGTCGGGCATTTTTAACGATTTCCTCTTTCGGCTTGCAACCAAAGACACCTACGGTTAGCATTAAAAGCAGTATGAGTTGACGGGATTCGGTAAAACTTTACTCCTTGCTTTGTTGATAGTGTAACAGACTGTTCAGTGTTGTGTTGTGTTCTATTGCGTGTGTGCGAGGCTAACCGTAGGTGTCTTTGGTTGCAAGCCGAAAGAGGAAATCGTTAAAAATGCCCGACTTTGCAGTGCTCTTCATAATCAGGTAAGCTGCCTGAACTGAAACTGTAGGCTGCTCAGCCACATCGCTAGGTTAGTTAACGACCAAGTAACGTTAAATAATGTCATTATTAAGTTGAACTGATTGGAACGAGGACACCATTAAAAATGCCCGACTTTGTAGTGCTCTTCATAATCAGGTAAGCTGCCTGTAGCTGTAGGCTGCTCAGCCACATTGCTCGGTTAGTTAACGACCAAGTAACGTTACATAATGTCATTGAATTGTGTGCATTATCAACATAACAATATATCTTTGCAAGTTACAGAATAATTATCTACGCTATCCCCAGTTATAAAGGAATGCACGATATGTATTGCCGGCCACTAGGCTTGGCCAATTGACAGCGCCAGTATGGGTCTGTAAGACATGTCCCATTAAACAACGTTAATTTCGATGCATAACATTGCTTATCACCAGGCGATAAGCTGTGGTAGTAAGCCGAGAACTGCATTTTAAAACTAAAATATAACTGTGTGTTGCAGATGGGCATAGAGCAGTCCTGACAGCGGGGCTTTGACAGAGTTTTCGCTGTCTGTCTATGCTGGGCTGAGGACTTTCTGCCTACACGTTGCGCGCGCAGCTTGCTTTGTTGTCATTGTGACGTAGGCGTATAATTGGTCTATAATGCAGACAGACAGGCTGGATGAAGGGAGGGGGGGGGGGGCAGAGCGTTTGGCTTTCGTCTGGTTTTGCGGGATCACTGGAATTGGAGCTAAAAAGGCAAGCGTGCGATTCGTTTATTGCACTTATCCAATGAGCATGACGGTGCATAATTTTACAGGCGTGGTTGTAATGCTTTGGGCTGCATCTAGCGCCAGCACGACGATATCAAGTGCGCCTTTCCACGCCCACTGCTTTGATCTGCGCCTGCCGCTCGGCCTAGAAACTGCGCCGATGCAACGATAGGGGCCGGCCGTCTCCAAATCACATCATCAGCCCCTGTGAGGTATTTCTGTATGAACTCCAGTCTAAAAGCTGCCACTCTGCTCTCTAAATGGATTAACCACTGCCCTCCTTTCTCTTTTGGCAAGTATAACACACTTTGAGGTACCCAGCAATCAATCCCCCCCAAAAAATCACCATAATGGACTGTAGTTTTTTAGCAATCCAGCAGGGGGCTCCATACAGAGTGTGGAGGCTGCTAAATTGTTAATAATTAAAACTCGTCCTTTGTAAGACACTTTTTTAATCTCCCTTCCACCTTTTCCACCATTCCCTCCCAATTTTTCTCAACAGTTTGATCATCTCCTAAAAAGACTCGATACTTGAAACCTCCCTTCTTCCAAATTAGCCCTCCTGGCAAAAAGAGGGAGACCTGTAGACCATTCTCCAACTGCAACAGCTTCACTTTTTGCCCAATTAACTTTAGCATCTGAAAGTTTTCCAAAACTTTCTACAATATTCCCAACACAGTTCACATCATCTTGACTTTTTACAATAGCAACAATATCATCTGCATAGGCAGATAAAAACCATTTGTGCATTAAAACCAGGTAAAAACACACCATCAATATTTGCAAATTGCAATTTGCAAATTGTGTAACATGGGTTCTATTGAAAATACAACATACCAGACATTGCACAACCCTGTCTCACACCTCTATATGCCTTGAAAGGCTTATACAAAACACCATTAATTTTCAATACACTCTCAATGTCTTCTACAAAATCTTAATCTGGGCAAAAAGCCCAGGGTTGAGGCCAAACCTTTCTAAAACCTTCCACAGGTACTGGTGCTCAACCCGGTCAAATGCCTTTTCCATGTCTAGAGAAATCAGCCCAGTATCAAAACCCAGTGAACTAGAACCTTCCAAAACATCCCAAATTGATGACACATTGTCAACAATGGACCTGCCGGGCACACAATATGTTTGTGTCCGGTGTATTACCTGGTCCATCACCATTTTCAGTCTATTTGGCTCTGGAAAGCATTTTGTAATCCGCACACAACAACAAGACTGGACACCAGTTCTTTATCTCCTGTAGGTCACCTTTCTTTGGTAACAATGTAAAAACTGCCCTCCTGCAGCTTTGGAGTAGACATGAGTCCTTGAAAAATTCAGTGAAGACTTCAGTGAGGTCATCACACACTTCAGCCCAGAAAGTTTTATAGAACTCTGGTGGAAGTCCATCAATACCAGGGGCCTTCCCCCCATGGGCGTCGTCAGCCCTGGGCTTCCGGGTCTAGAGCCCCGGATGTTTTTTTCCTAGCCCCAGAGTTTTTTTTTTTGTTTTTTTTTTTTTTAATTCAATAAACAAAGTCTGGCATTAATAATCAGTACATTATACAAAAAGATCAGACTAAACATTTACAAAATTGGAACAGACAATCAAATAAACAACAAAATAAAATAAATAAAGCAAAATCATTAAGTCAGAGTTCTAAACAGTTTTCTAAAAAAAAAAAAACTGAAAATATCAGTAGGCTATGCAGGACCAAATTATCAGTTACTATTGTCATAGTGTGTCATTACATAATGTTTCTGCTTCACTCCTCACCACCTCCTCTCCACACGAGCTCATCATCTCACTATGAAATTATTCAAACAAATGACATGCGCCAACATGCACAGCATCACAGTAGCTACAACTATGAAATTATCTTATGTTATTTAGTTGTTTAGTTGTGAAGATATTTTCTGAGATAAATGGGCCTTGATGCTCAAGGCCCATTTATCTCAGAAAATATCTTCACACAGAATATTATTAACCATACAACCTACAACCTACAACGCTAGCATCAGCATGAAGCCACAGCCATCCACTCCAATGTCTATAGAAGCTAACGTTAGCATGACTGTCACAATAACAATGCCTTCACTTCACAGTTACATTAAACAAAACCACACATCACTGCTTCATTAAACCATTACAACAAACAATACCTTGTTCCCAATTCCAGCTAGGCGCTTTTGATTAGATAGAACCGTAGGTTGAAGAGCGACATGTGTTTTGCGACCGGCCGGTGAGCACACCTTACGTCAAGTAGCGTAGATATAACATCACTACGTCCGCTCTAAGTTTCAAAATAAAAGTACCATATGATACAAAAACGGCACCATCTGAATTTAGGTTTACAGGAAGCGTGTACCTTAATAAAATACCTTCACAGGAGTTACTGGAACCCCAGAACCCTATCAAGGACCTCTGGTGGTCCCTGGACCTCACTTTGAGACCCACTAATCTTGTTCTTCTGTATTCATCTCAAATGACTCACAACATGGGTATTTACGGATTGGAAAAACCAAAAAAAATTGAGTGGGGGGGAGGGGGCTCCCTCCCCGTCGAAAACGAGACCAGACCAACTGTGCCTTCGCGCCCAGCAGGTCAGCCAGCATGGCTTTTTTAGATTTGAGGTTCTCAAAACCACCTCGATTTCCTGTGGACTCTACAGAACTCTGCAGTTCCACTATTTCAATCTCTAGATAGATCTCTCATAGATTTAGCAATGTCACGAGAGACATTGAGAGTGTACTCTTGACAAAACTGCTTAATCTGTACCTTTCCCTAGTCCCACCACTGTCTCAATGAATTGAACTCACTTTTCCTAGTTTTAAAAATGTTCCCCAAATATACAAACGTTTCTTTAAAATGTGCATCTAATAACAAAGTAGTGTTAAAATGCCAGTAAGCAGACTTTTGTTTAGTTTTTGCAATAAACACATTACATGTTACCATGAAGTGGTCTGAGAACCCTACAGGAATAATCCTGCATTCTCTGAACATACTGAAATGATGCTGAAAAGAATAATAATGGTCTAACGTGCCATAGTGAGAAAAAGTTCCCTACTTTCTTATGCATTTCTCTCCATATATCAACTAAACTATTAGCTTCTATCAGTTGTTTAATTGCACGTTTGGATGCAGCATGAGGTTCGACATGATTCCTATCTACATTATCATTTTCTGTGCAGTTGAAATCTCCTCCCAGAAATAAAACCTCTTCAGGCCCACACTGATTTAAAACCACACTGAGGTCGGCCAACAACTGAACTCTGTCAGCCCCTACATTTGGAGCATATACATTTACAAAAACCAAAGTAAAAGATTCATATCTTGCTTGAAGAACCAGCAATCTACCTTTCACTATTTCTCCTACGGGGTCATCCCTATGTTCCCCGGGTCCTATGTTCCCCGGGTCCTATGTTCCCCGTTTTTGTGGGAGCGGGGAACATAGAACCCTTTCTATGAAAAAGGGTCGTATGTTCCCCGCTTTCTCCAAATAGGGTCCTATGTTCCCCGCTATGTTCCCTGGTCCGATGTGTCTCCCGAAATGCCAAAAACAGCCTACCTCATATGATCGCGTGATTCAATCAAAAGACAACACTCCGTAACATTTGGAAAGGGCCTGCCGACTAGGTCATTTTTTTTCCCACCATCATTTCTGAGTTCTGTCTCGGGGATTACCAGGCCTTTTTTAAATATTATGTGAGTGTTGTCTGCGCCTTCATCCCTATTACGACATGCCTCTATGGGGCGGAGCACATGAGCGGGCCTTTAAACCCAATAAAGCTTGACATTGTATGCTTTAACATAGCCTACATGCCCGCAACAGCGGGGCTTACAAGCATTAACACATGTAAGAGGAGAAAAATACTATTTCTTATTTCTATATGTTACCCTGCTGCAAGTAAACATTATTTTTCTAAGAAATAGTATTTTTCTCCTCTTAGCCTGGTAATCCCCGAGACAGAACTCAGAAATGATGGTGGGAAAAAAAAAGACCTAGTCGGGAGGCCCTTTCCAAATGTTAGAGAGTGTTGTCTGCACCCATATGCATTGATTGAATCACGCAATCATATGAGGTAGGCTGTTTTTGGCATTTCGGGAGAAACATCGGACCAGGGAACATAGCGGGGAACATAGGACCCTATTTGGGAAAAGCGGGGAACATAGGACCCTTTTTCATAGAAAGGGTTCTATGTTCCCCGGTCCCACAAAAACGGGGAACATAGGACCCGGGGAATATAGGACCCGGGGAACATAGGTACGCTCCCTCTTCTACCACATACGATTGTGGTAAAAAGTTTTTAGAAAAAAGGAGGGCTACTCTACCACTATTTTTACTGAAATTACTTAAAATAATTTCACCATCCCACTCTTTCTTCCAGTCAGTCTCATTCATACTGTGACCATTATGTGTTTCTTGAACAAACATGACACTAATGAACTTTAGCTTGACAAGTTCAAAAAGACATGCCCTCTTTCCCACATCTCTTGCTCCGTTTATATTGAGCGTAGAGATTTTAAAATTAGTCATAAAGAAAAATGTGAGACAACTGAGAGTCAGTACAAGCCTGACTGTCTACAACACAGTCCCCCATCTCTTCCCCTTGCTGGGTGCACTCCTCCCCCGCACACACCATTGTAGCCTCTGACAGTTCTTCCTCCTGTCTGACTCTTGACCTGGTTTTTTCCCCTTTCTTTTTAGGCTTCCAGCCACTTGTATCAGCTTTCTCTCCCAGCTTTCTTTTCACAGCAGTGGCCTTCCACATAGTTTCCTCCTCCATCAAAATCTCTTCATCACTCATTACACCTTCAGCAGTTTCATTGTTTGATACGCCCAACCTGTTCGCCTTCTGTCTTATCATCATTTATTTTTTCTTTTCCAGACGTTTCACTCTGTTTGGGCATTTCTGTTTCCTTATTATTGTCTGGACCCCGTTCCCCTTCTAATATCACATCGCTGTGACTGTCCTTACTAGTACTCTGCCTGTTGTCACCGCTCTGAGCGCTTCCTCCTGCTTCTTCACTCTGTGTTTTATCAATGGAGGAAGGTTTGTGAGGACAGGCCCGAGCTAAATGACCCTCCTCCCCACAGCCAAAACATTTCAAATTCCCAGAGTTGACAAAAATCGTATAATCAAAATCATCAACCTTCAGTTTAAACACCATATTCAACTCTTCTTCTTTTTCATTTAAGATCATATGCACCTTCCGTCTGTGTGAAACTACGTGTTTCAAAAGTGGCGACTTGCATCCAGAGGACAGTTTCCTGATAGGCAAAACTATTTTCCCATATCTGGATACCGATACCGAGACAAACTTGTCATCAATAACAACGCCTACCTCAACCACTTGATTCACTTTGTCAGTACTATCAACAAAAATCACCACCGCGCCATTCATTCTAACAGCAGATTTAATGCTGCTGTGTCCCACCACTTCTCCAACCGCCAAACTACAATCTTCCACCGAGCAATGAAAACCAGGCGCTATTTTAAAGCCATGTTTCCTGGTAAGTTTGGTGAACGCCATACCAGCGGTGGCTACGCCCGCCAACCAGCAAGATGGTGGCTGACCACACACACACACAATCCCCTAAACCCACTCTATTTACACACCAACACCGTAAGAACTGTACAAAACTATTTACAGCATTTAGAGAGAAAAAACTTTTCGCACTTCTGGCAAAGTGCCACCGACCCCTGGGGGTCCCCAGGCACCCATTTCAGAACCACTGAACTAGACTACAGCACTGATAGTCTAATTCTTTATTTTAACTCTTAACAACCTGGTGATAAGCACAGACTCCTCAACAAGAGGTAACAGTTATCACAGCAAAATAATAGGCAACACTTTACTATACACTATAAAGCATTAATAAAACATTAGTAATGCTTTATAAATGATGAATTCATGATGAATTAAGTATTTACTCGTGTTCTATTAATTCTTTATAGTGTATAGTTATTATAAAGTGTTACCAAATTAAAAAAGGCAAAAATCGAAATCAATTCAACAGATGATATTCTATTCTCTCTCTCTCTCTGTCTCTGTCTCTGCCTCTCTCTGTGTCTCTCTCTCTCTCTCTCTCTCTGTCTCTCTCTCTGTGTCTCTCTCTCTGTGTCTCTGTCTCTGTCTCTGCCTTGCAGGGCTCAGTCGTCATTGACTTGTTATTTTCCTGTAACAGGGCTAGTTTCCTGTTGTGGTTTTGAAGATGTTCTTTCTCAGACATATCATATTATATCAGAAGTGTTATTTGTTTTGTCTTCACAATAGTGATGTGAGTTAAATTTGATTATGGCAGAGCTATGGAATATTAAATCATCCATCTTTGCTCACTAAATCTGCCTTTCTTGCCCCAGGTGTGCATAAACTACATTCTAAGAACTTTTATATATATATATATATATATATATATATATATATATATATATATATATATATATATATATATATATATATATATATATATATATATATATATATAAAATGAAATTATTATCGGTTTCGTATCGGTTATCGGACAGGAGACACACAGTGGTTATTGTATTGGCAGAAAAAATCCCCCCAAAATCTATAAATCCCCCCTATATGAAGAACATAAGGGAAGAATTCCCCCTGATTTTGGCCTGGAGGGTCAAACACCGAACACCGACACCGAACTCACCCCCATGGAAGAGATCGACTCGGGCTCCATCTCCAATGACAGCGTGGCAGGGTTCAGAGGACCACAAGAGGGCAGCGTAGAAGCTCATTCAATGATACATATTGTGACGGCCCTAGGGCCTATTGTCCATTTACTTTGGCCTGCATACTGTTCCAGCTTTGTATTGTAGGTTGCTGGCTGTTGAGCTGGGAGCTGGGCTGATTAGCCTGATTGGAGATGGGCAGCACCTAGCCAGTGCTGCCAGGCCTTCTACTTAGGCCTACCTGCCCTGACAGTCATGCAGAGCTACAGCCAGAGCCACTTTTACCTCCTGAGACCACCCTGCTCTCACCTTTTGCCTTTTGTTTTACACTGACAACACACACCACACATTTCCCACTGCACCCACCATACACTTCAGACACCACTGATACTGACTACCACACTCCATTGTACTTTTTGTAGTTTATTTGTTACTTTTTCTTGGGTTTGGTAATAAATTCAGATTATTGTTTAAAGTTCTGAGTACATCTTCCTCTCTTGTTGTGGCCTACGAGCCGGTCATAACAATATATTCCTCTTTGTTTAATAATAGGAATAATAATAAATACCATATAATCCAATAACAATGATAGCCTATCAATAAATGTGTCTTCGGTGTGTGTGTGTTTGTGTGTGTGTGTGTGTGTGTGTGTGTGTGTGTGTGTGTGTTTGTCTTCTGGTAGCCTGTGATGGTCTTGCTATTGGATTATATTGTATTTATTATTCTGTCTTTCTTTCTTTATTGGTTTATGTTCATTTTATCTATAATGTAGGCTACATGATTAGACAGTCCCGGGTGCACAGATGTCTCCAGATTGGATTTGCGTGCGTCCTGGAGGCGAGGATATTCATTGCACGCATACAGACGATATCATAAGGCAAGGATTTGCACAAGGCACGCCTGGTTTAGCATAAGGCACGCCCAAAGGTGCGCTGGCGAGGAAACCCCGGCGGAAAACTTGCTGCTATCGTGTCGGACGCACAGATTGCAGCTGCGCAGGACGGACGATATGAAATGACGCACGTAAGGGCGTGCAAATCGGCTCACAAGTGCAAAACGCAAATATCTGTAAAATCCTCTTTGCCCCCCGGGCATTCTGGGAACCCAGAGTCTATTTTGGCACCTAAATAGACTCTGGGACAGCGACCTTTTTTTGACGCTTCCAGTTGAGAACCACTGCTTTAGAGGTTCATATGGATTCCATACACCATAAAAAAACACTCACCGATGGACATATTTCCTTCAGCCAGGGCGAAACAGTCCTAACTGAGAATTAATTTGACTTCAAAACCTGATTGTAATGGTGTTATTTCACCATCAAAATTAATTCATACAGTATGATTTCCATCTATTGTATCACTGTGTATAGCTGTGTTACAGCACAGAAGTGAAATCAATGATCAACATAGCTTACATGTGCACGAGGTACCTGACTACTCACATACAAAATGTGAGCAGGATCAGAGCTTCTCTTGAAACGCCTGGTTTAGCACACCAGCATAAGGCACGCCTGGTTTAGCACAAGGCACACCTGGTTTAGCATAAGGCACACCTGGTTTAGCATAAGGCACACCTGGTTTAGCATAAGGTACGCCTGGTTTAGCATAAGGCACACCTGGTTTAGCATAAGGCACACCTGGTTTAGCATAAGGTACGCCTGGTTTAGCATAAGGCACGCCTGGTTTAGCACAAGGCACGCCTGGTTTAGCATAAGGCACGCCTAGTTTAGCATAAGGCATGCCTGGTTTAGCATAAGGCTGGGTTCACACCGACGATGCCTTGCCTTGCCTTGCCTTGCCTTTACCCACGCTTTTTAATAGGCGTCCGTTTTAATCAACGAGGCTGTGTACACCGGCCGCCTGAGCGTGAACCCTGCGTGTACCCACGCCTTGCCTATGCCTTGCCGATTTTATCGAATAGGCGTGAGTTCTATTTTGAAGCCGACAAGGCGCGTGCAGGCAGGCTTCTTCTGTCAAGCCATGAAAGAAAAACGCACAATATCCGTCGGAAATGGCAAAATCAACTGAATTTCAAAATAAAATTCAATTACTACAACATGTTGAGCAGAGACAGAGAGATTGACGGGTGGCTATCACGTGGGGCTTTCTCCCCGTCGGCAAACAGATCTTCATGAGAGAGAATAGCGACCGAAGAAGCAAGATGGACAATGTTGTTGTGTGCCAGGCTGCCAGCACATATTCTTGCAAGATCACCTCTCTAAAATGTCCGACTATAGTCAGACCTGGTTATACAGATCCAGCATCAATAGAACATTAAAAATATCCGATTTATTTTACCTAGAGGCTACCCATGACAATTCTGGACAACACGTGAAAAAATACAGTCGGGAGAGAGGAGAGGCGCTTGTGACTCGGCTCCAGGTTCGGCGTGCAAAAGGCGTGCGGTGTGATCACAAAAGCGTGTAACAGGTTCACGCCCAGCTCGGCGTAGGCGTGGGTTGAGGCAAGGCAAGGCGTAGCTGGTCTGTGTGAACTAAGCCTAAGACACGCCTGGTTTAGCATAAGGCATGCCTAGTTTAGCATAAGGTACGCCTGGTTTAGCATAAGGCACGCCTGGTTTAGCATAAGGCACACCTGGTTTAGCATAAGGTACGCCTGGTTTAGCATAAGGCACGCCTGGTTTAGCACAAGGCACGCCTGGTTTAGCATAAGGCACGCCTAGTTTAGCATAAGGCACGCCTGGTTTAGCATACGACACGCCTGGTTTAGCATAAGGCACGCCTAGTTTAGCATAAGGCACGCCTGGTTTAGCATAAGGCACGCCTAGTTTAGCATAAGGCACGCCTAGTTTAGCACAAGGCATGCCTGGTTTAGCACAAGGCACGCCTGGTTTAGCATAAGGCACGCCTGGTTTAGCATAAGGCATGCCTAGTTTAGCATAAGGCACGCCTGGTTTAGCACAAGACACACCTGGTTTAGCATAAGGCATGCCTGGTTTAGCATAAGGCACGCCTAGTTTAGCATAAGGCACGCCTGGTTTAGCACAAGGCACGCCTGGTTTAGCATAAGGCAGGCCTGGTTTAGCATAAGGCAGGCCTAGTTTAGCACAAGGCACGCCTGGTTTAGCATAAGGCATGCCTGGTTTAGCACAAGACACGCCTGGTTTAGCATAAGGCACGCCTGGTTTAGCACAAGGCATGCCTGGTTTAGCATAAGGTACGCCTGGTTTAGCATAAGGCACGCCTGGTTTAGCATAAGGCACGCCTGGTTTAGCACAAGGCACGCCTGGTTTAGCATAAGGCACGCCTGGTTTAGCACAAGGCACGCCTGGTTTAGCATAAGGCACGCCTGGTTTAGCATAAGGCACGCCCAGAGGTGCACATGGGGCAAAACTGGCTATCATTTCGGACGCACAGATTGCAGCTGTGCAGGGCGTGCAAATTGGCTCGCAAGTGCAAAACGGAAATAGCGCGTGTGCGAAGATATAGGTCCCCATATCTGTAAAATCCTCTTTGCCCCCCAGGCATTCTGGGAACCCAGAGTCTATTTCGACACATGAATAGACTCTGGGACAGCGATACCTTTTTTCGGTTCCAACTACAGGAGAGGGGGCGTTGACATTTCAAGAGGGGGCGACAACGTAACGCACTATTCCTAGCTAGAGAAACATGAGCAGACCAGTTGTCTTATCTAGGCACCAATTCAGCAGTTTTACCGTGATTACACACATTACTAGACACAGCCACCACCAAGCAATTCATTGTGCCTGCTATGCCAATATAATAACACTCTTCCAAAGAGCCTCTCATCTTTGAAATCATTACAGACAAGTTATTAGACAAACAGAGGCACCAAGTGCCTGTCAATTGTGTTTGTCAATCATCACTCATTCACTCCCCATGCTAAACCCAACCCAATCACAGGTAGAGTAGGGCGTGACATGCTTGGGCATCCTGAGGAAAGAAAATCTACCTTCGCCATCCTGGGAAAACAGACAAACAAAAAAGAGAAAATGGCCATGTCTTGACTGGGGGGGCGGGATAGTCTGGGTGAGGTTTTATGGTGTTTTAAATTCATGCGACGCCCCCTCACGCCCCCTCATGACGCCGGGACTGCCTTTTCTTTAGGCTTCCAGTTGAGAACCACTGCTTTAGAGGTTAATATGGATTCCATACACCACAAAAAAACACTCACCGATGGACATATTTCCATCAGGCAGGGCGAGACAGTCCTAACTGAGAATGAATTTGACTTCAAAACCTGATTGTTATGGTGTTATTTCACCATCAAAATGAATTCATATGATTTCCATCTATTGTATCACTGTGTATAGCGACTTACAGCACAGAAGTGAAATCAATGATCAACATAGCTTACATGTGCACGAGGTACCTGACTACTCACATACAAAATTTGAGCAGGATCAGAGCTTCTCTTGAAAAGCTAGACAGCGTTATGTAGCCTTGTACCCTCCAGAAAGAGCTCTCTCTCTGCGCTTTCTGAGTTTGTTATCTATTGATTTAATATAAAGTTACCCAACAATCTATTTCATAAATGGGAGGCCCTGGAGGGAAAGAAAAGTGTTTTGCTCCAACTCTGGTACGGATACCTCGCAATCTGAAGGCCCCTCCTGCATGCTAGACCACACATGGCACACAGGGCCGGACCTGGCCACTGGACCATCTCAATCCGGCCCCCAAGGTCCTCAAAGAAAAACAAAACGACCCCCAAAAATAATAAAGGGAGAATTATGTTAATAAATTGGATTTTAAACTTTACTTTATTGGGTTACTCATATTCTGACTATTTGGTGATGTAGTTCAGCCACCTGGTCTTTCCCTCCCCAAATATGATGACCAGCAGTGTGAGCATTCTTAACTAAAAGGCTATTATGCCACCTATATATCGCCCATTCAGAATGACCTCATTTGGCTGTTTCAGATAAGGGGTGTGTCTAAAGAAACCCCATTTGCAATACAACTGTATGAGATATCTCCATACACCCACTGGTTATTGTTCAATAGCATCATAGGCAGTCCAGTAACAGTGTATTTCACAGGAAATTATGTTTTTCTGATAAAAAAGGGAAAAGTAAATGAGTCACTTTTTTCCTATCATCACAAAAGTACAATGTCCACCTAAACTAAAGCTACATTTACAGGAATATATTTCAACATTGTTTCATGTAAATGACATTCTGACTCTTTGATGATGTAAGGCAGACACCTGGTTCAGACCTCAGCACATTTGATGAAGTGAAGAGTGAGCATTCTAAGTTTTCTGTTCTCAAGGCTTTTTTGTCACCTTTCCTCTTGCGAAGACAACTCTTCTTTCTCAGTGCTGCCTGTCTGTTCTGCGGTCGCGGTCACTTCCTCTTCTGCCTTAAGGCAGGAAGTCAGTGCAAGCAGCCTGGTTTGAGTTCAGCCCCGACAACATAGCAAACGGTTTCTTTAAACGGAAAGGGCGGTGCTTTGAACACCCTGTTGTGTGACACAAGTAGTGTAGCCGTCTGTTGGATCCAGTGTGCACACTGCCTCTTTAAACAGTAAGGTTTATATACACATGACTGCTGCTGACTGGGTGACACCTCTGACACGGCCACCAAACAAGAGACAACATCCCTCAAAGCCTGTTGCAAACCGTTTGGAGGAAACATGACGTTCAACTCGGAAAACGTAGCATATGGCACACCATTTAGCAGATTGAACACACCCCTGGTTATGTAACACCGCTGTCAGGCGGAAACCTTGCATCTAAAAAATAGCAATTTTTAAAAAGGAGGAAAGAACTGGTTTAAAGTACCTTAAGTTTCACAGGTTATTTTTGGGTACCCACAAAATCCATTTATGAAAAAAGAAAAAAAAAAGGCAGAATTTGGAGATAGGTTTCTGCCTGACAGCCAGTAAATACAATACAAATACAAGACATGAAAATAGTTTGTTTCCACAACATCACTAATGTTAAAGTAGATCTACTGATAGAGTCAGGAAAGTAAAATAGAATGGAAGCTGTGTAGAAACTGATGGCACAATACCTTTAGCTGGAGAATGTTGTCTGCGAGACGACGAAGATACAAACAAATGAGGAAGAGAGAGACGGAGGGGGAGTGTGCAGGCTAGAGGGAGGAGCAAGAGAGAGAGAGAGAGAGAGAGACAGAGAGTTCAGTTGTGTCATGTTAACAGCCCTTTATCATACAAGCATGTCTCAAAGGGCTTTACATAGCATCATCACATTCATACATACATCATATATCTACACTCAACATAGGTTACATACATCATATAACTACAATCAACATAGGTTACATACATCATATATCTACACTCAACATATACATCATATAACATCAATCAACAGATTATACATTGCAATAACAGCATATCTTTAGATTAGAGAGCGAGAGAGAGAGAGAGAGAGAGAGAGAGATGGACAGTGTTTGTAGGTAGCAACATGTAGGCTGTGAGCCAGATTGTTTTGAAAGATCGTCTTTAATATCAAGCATGTCAAACTGCCTAAGCGGCTGTGTTCATAGGAAACGTGTTTTTCATGATTTTGAAATCATCTCCAGAGCGTTTCAAATGCGCACTGAGCACAGTGCATGCATTTGGTCCCACATTGTGAGATTTGTGATGATTTTGTAATGATGTCACTGATGATGTCACAATGTCTATGACATCATCAGTGATGTCATTCGAGCACTCGATGATGCCATCAGTGATGTCACTCGAGCAATTGTGATGTCATCATGTCTATGACATGATGTCACAGAGCCGAGATGCCCAGCGGCAGCGATTTCGTTGAAACTAATGGCTCATTTCCACCACATTTTACTGCCCTGCACAGCTCGTCACCACTCGGCTCTAATCGTTTCGGCTCGATGGACGTTTTGCTTCCACCGCGGATCATCTGCCCCCACCCACCCCCGCCCACAGCTGGTCATCATAGCGACCGCATATCTGACCTTCGCTTATAGCCGAAGTAGGCTATAACATAACATTACAATTAAATCCATCCACAGAACTTTTAAA
The DNA here is from genome assembly GCF_964638095.1 of Poromitra crassiceps. NCBI lineage: Eukaryota > Metazoa > Chordata > Actinopteri > Beryciformes > Melamphaidae > Poromitra > Poromitra crassiceps. The sequence goes on from NW_028152184.1 coordinate 145,223, forward strand.
CTGTTTATGAAATACTGGTGCCTCTAAATGACCTACAGTGTACATGGGCGAATGTGACAATCGACCAGGAGAATGGATATCACTTTGTAGTTAGTCAAACTCACAGGCATGCGCTGCGCTGTGCGGGGACTGGAGAGGCGCAACAGAGTGAAGCCTCTACCCCGCCAACACAGTGTCTTAGAAAATTGTATAATACCAACGATATGGACCAACGTTGCTATTTTACAATTTTTTTGGAGATCGGGTTGACCCCGCGGCCTCTCACCAGGCAAGACCGCGGCTTCACCAAACACTTTTTTCTCAGACAATTGAACACCCGCACGATTTTATTTCACCGGAGGCGAAGGCAGCAACACAAAAGACTGATGGAAATATACATAACAGAAGAGAAGGTAAGCTCACTAAACTGGTATGCAGCCGCCAGCATTGCATATGACAGTCAGTAGACAGAGTAAACACGATTCTGCCTGACCAATCAGTCGTCAACAATGTTTTCACGTCACCGTATGAACCTGGGTTCACAGAATAGAACCACGACGAGGCAGGTACTAAAAGTAGCACGACTCGACCCCAATACAACCAGGGCTGGGATAGTTTTTAGTGGTGGAATGAGACCATTTATCGAGTAGAGCGGAGCGGGATCGCGCTACTACCTGCGGTGGAAATGAGCCATAAGAATGTAGGCTACATGCAACGTGAGGCGGGCCATATTCCATTGTGTTTTTAGCAGTTGGCCCGTAGTTTGGCCACCCCAGCCCTAAATAGATATTAAGACATGGGTGATGTTGTCCAGGTCAGCAGAAGATAAGAATGGCTTGATTTTGGAAATGTTCCTCAGCACACAGACATGATCCCTCTTCATCTGTTTGTCATAATAAAGGTTAGAGTCAGAATACACCCTTCAATTTCTGGTTGCTTGCTTCAACTTTGATGAAAGACCGCACAGTTTGTTTTGAATTAAGTCAGCAGAGCTATGGCAGGCATGTAGTGCTGTCCTATAACCAGCAGGAGGCCATTGGCAGGCATGTCCAAAGTCCGGCCCGGGGGCCACTTGCGACCCACGGACCGATTTTAAGTGGCCCTCGGCTTGTCTCTCAAAATATACTATCTAGCCCTCCACACAGTATTGGTTAATCAAGCAAGTTCAATTAGAATTTTTCTCGTTCACTATAGTCCAGTTTGTAGACAAGCATGAGTAGGAACAGCACAGGCAGAACTCACGTTTTCAGAGGGTAAACAGAATTCTGAGAGTAGAATTGTATGGTATGTGATTTCTTTAAATCACCCATACAGTATGGCCCCTTGATATTACTATTTTCACATTAGCTAATTATCCCCCATTCAAAAAGGTTTGGACACCCCTGAGCTATAAGGACCAAAGAGAACAATTTTGGGGTTATTGTCGCTGAGCTGTTAAACATTTTAAGTCATGTAGCTCTTAATATATGTGAGGTATTCATGGAGGGTATAGAGGCTGTTTAGGTTGCCAGGTTTGACAGGCAGGTATAGACCTTATTCGACTGACGTCACTCACGTACGGGCACGCCCACTGCCGCCATGTTGTTGACATAGCGCAGCCGCTTTAAGTGACAGCCTATGTAAGAGCAGCAGAGTTTATAGGAAGCTAGCCGCCGTTAGCGTTACCTGTATTGTTCCAATTGTGTTCGGATGGTGACCTGCGTTACACATGGCTGTAGTAATGACAGCAATAAAATCCCCGTGGTTTGTTTCTATCTCTACCGTCCACAGACGTGAAGGGAGCGAGACGGAGGATACGTCAGCAGCACAGGAGAGGTGTGGATAGTTAGGAGAGACAGGTGAAACTTTCTGACAGCTCCTCACAGCAAAGTCTGTTCACCTGGTTTTTTTATTTGTTTATTATTACAGGCATTAACGGCAGCATACAAACAACAACTCTGGGGTTTTTATTGCTGTCATCACCATCGCTATTTTGTAATGGAACAGAAACGACAATAAGGCCGTTACTGTAGTTGTCAGCTGCAGGACGGTATGTCAACAATATGGTGGTGTCCGGGGTTAGCGAATAAGGTCTATATCTGAGAATTGTCAGCACAGCAGTAACAAGGGCAAATTTGGCCCAGAACCACATGTGTGTGTGTGTGTGTGGGGGGGGGGGTATTTTTAGGATCAGCCAAAAAAAAGTATCATCTGTTTCCAAAGTTATTGCTGTAGTAGAACCAACAGGAGGTCATTGATGTGTGATGTGATTTTGGTGAAGCTACACTGTACGGCAGTGAAGTTATGGATTATTTGTGTACTAGTCTGTGTTGCACTTTGTAGACGGTCCCTAAACACTGGCCACACAGGTGGCATGCACATAGAGACCAATGTTATTTGTCCAGCTCTCAGGACGTTTAGGTGAAAATGAGGTTGTAGCTCGTTGTCTACCTTACTAAAGGGTCGTTTGTGCATTCCAAATGGCTCGCTTATGAGCTATTGATCCAGGAAGTGCAAATCTGTCAATATATTTCCAACTTGGCCGAAGTGGAGCGGTGCTGTGTTTTTCAAAGGGAAGGCAGACGTGACTGGCAGTATCGCTCTTTTCCCCTCCCATTCTAAAGTAACGCCTTCACTGCAACTGCATGCATGGATCAGTGCTACTCTGCATCCATGTAGGTAACGTTCATTATTAGTCAAAAGGGACAGCGGCATGAACTGTATCACCAGTGTTACTTTCAAAATGTAATATACTACATATTACTAGTTAAGTTACTTCACAATATTACTGTCTGTGTAGAGTAACTTGTTACTTATTACACTACTTTTGCATTACTTTCACTGTAATAATAGCAGTAGCAGAATGACATCCCCGCCCTGGAAGCGTCCCGAAAAAATATTGATTCAAGATTCAAGATTCAAGATTCAAGATTTTTATTGTCACTCCATGGTACAAGTATCACGTGTGAAATTATTGTGCTGTGGACTCCGTTTACAACATAGTACAAATATAACAGGGCATATGAGTGCAAAAACCGTCAAGAAACCGTCTTGAAGTCAGTGTAAACAATCCAAAATGCTTAATGTTATCCTTTTCCTTTGTTATTGTCATATATAGTGGTTATTTGCATAAAAACACACAGTTTGATTAGGAAATGATTTAAATAGCCTATGTGCTTTGATTTTTTTTTTAACTCAATTTGTAATTTGAGTTACTTGACAAAGTAACTGGTATAATATTAACGAAATCCTATAATAAGTAATGTTATATTACTGAGTTACTGCTAAAAGTAATATATTACATGTAATATGTTACTTTTGTAATGAGTTGAGTAACCCCCAACACTGTGTATCACTGATGGTGAAACGTGCAATTAATCCACCGTTCACATGCGTGCCAAACCGAACCGTGGAGGCTGACCCGTGTTGCTGTGTGTGGGTGTGTGTGTGTGTCTGTGTGTGTGTGTGTGTGTGTCTGTGTGTGTGTGTGTGTGTGTGTGTGTGTCTGTGTGTGTGCGTGTGTGTGTGTGTGTGTGTCTGTGTGTGTGTGTGTGGGTGGGTGCGCTCGTTGTAGTCCAGGCAGCGCAGCAAGTGGGCGGGGGTGAACATTTAAGCAGCACGATTGCAACACCACCCCGTCGGGACACGAGAGTGAATCTCACAAAGCGACCCCGAAATAAACGTTATTTCTGTGACATGACTGAGTGAGTGACTGACTGACTGACTATCACTAAAAAGCCGTCTCTTGACCACGCGCAGCGCTGCACACGTGGTAAAAAGAGTTTCTGCATAATGAGGTATTCATGGTGGGTATAGAGGCAGTTTGGGTTGCCAGGTTTGACAGGCAGGTATATCTGGAGGGTATAGAGGCAGTTTGGGTTGCCAGGTTTGACAGGCAGGTATATCTGGAGGGTATAGAGGCAGTTTGGGTTGCCAGGTTTGACAGGCAGGTATATCTGGAGGGTATAGAGGCAGTTTGGGTTGCCAGGTTTGACAGGCAGGTATATCTGGAGGGTATAGAGGCAGTTTGGGTTGCCAGGTTTGACAGGCAGGTATATATGGAGGGTATAGAGGCAGTTTGGGTTGCCAGGTTTGACAGGCAGGTATATCTGGAGGGTATAGAGGCAGTTTGGGTTGCCAGGTTTGACAGGCAGGTATATCTGAAAATCATCAACATAGCAGTAAAAAGAGTTTCCGCATAATGTGGGAGCATGTACAAGGAAAATAATATAGGACCTAAACTTGAACCAGGTAAAATGAACTGAGGATGATGATGATGAGGATGATGATGAGGAGGATTATCTTCTATTGGTGAGTAGAAGTTGAACCAGTTCACTGCTGCTTATCAGTTCAATACAAGTGTACAAAAATAATTTCCTGTCAAAAAAAGAGGATAAAAGGTTAAATGCAACAAGTGCAAAGTGCTGTGTATGAAATGTTTCAGTTAAGAGATAATTTCTATGTCACATATTGAGAGAATCAAAACACTGAGAACTTCTGTCTGCACATGTGAGAAAGCAGCTTGTACTGACTGTCAATGTGTTCACTTGTTCCACAGTAAACTGCTGCAACCACAAACGGAAACACTGCACTTTTAGACTGCAAAGCAATCTCACTTCCTCATTTGTGCTCAGTTCTTTTTTTATGGTCATTATTTCCTTACTTGTAGCAAATGGTGTCATTGTAATGTTGTATATTCCAACATGGCCAATGTGTTTTTATAAGCAGACAGCTACAAACTGTTTCCATTTAGGTTTATATGTACAGTGATAAACAGTGAGTTAAGTGATCAAATACAGTGATACATTTTGGGGGCAGCTGCACAGCATAGGATTTGCCCTGTCATCTGCACAGAAATAAATGTATGTTAGGAATACAGAGAATACACAGAGAGAGGAAAGCAAGGAGTTATTTTGGCTGTAAAAGCATATCGCAAAACAAAACAGCAAAACTGCATCTTATTTGTTTTAGACACAAAATGGCTGATTTGGGTGTGATTTGAAATAGGCTAATAGCTGTCAAAGCGGTCCAATTTGTGAGAAATACAAAACTGTTTTAACATTCAATATTGACTTGAATTATTTTATGTTTGTATTATTTATTAATATTATTATACTTTTATTCAATATTGACTATTTTGATCATGTTATCTGTCTTAATTTTTCAGGGTCCAGTGATGTGAGCCGTGTGTTTGTGCTGAAGGGAGAGGATGTCCACCTGGATGTCCAGAAACCTCATCTTCTGAAAGGGAACTTTGAGTTTACTACATGGACATTCAAAAGCAAATACAATGTTGTAGGAGTACATAACAGCAATGTAGTACGATTATATTCTAATGCAGAGCCACAATTCTAAGTAGATCTATACCTGTCCATTGGGAAGAAGGAGAGACACGCACATCCAAAACCTGAATAGGGCAGGTGCAGAGTTCGAGGTAGAGACTGATGAAAAAAGGAAAACTCGCACACTGCAAGGCTCCCAAGTTGAGTGTATTTATTTTACACCGGTAAAAAGGGTTATGTTTCGGGCAGCACCCTGCCCTTCCTCAGACTGACCCCACATCTTTATTGTCACAAACAACCACCACAGCACATGCAGGCGCCAGCACACAGATGCAATTAAGTGACACTGTGAAATGTGTTCTCCACATTTCTTCCATCCTGGCTCGTCTTTCCTCCTCATGGCAGGACAGGACCAGTGGGCAGCTTTTTTTCCTCACAGCGCCCGCGGATCAACTTCCTCTCAGTCATCACTGGTCAGGGAATGATCTTCTGGATGTTCTTCATGGGCGATTCTTAGATGGAGGAAACCCCCAGGGGAGCACGAGTAGAGCATGCAAACTCCACACAGAAAGGCCCTTTTCACGAGATAGCCCACCTGGGCAGGAGGCACTGAATACATGGGGGGACACACCCTCAGCGCCTACACTTTCTGACCTTTACAAACCTTTACAAACAGCCAGAAGAAGAAGAAGAATGAATGCAAATTCATACAATAGCATTAAAAAATAATCAACCAGGGTTACAACAGGGCGGCTGTGACTCAGGAGGTAGAGCGGGTCGTCCACTAATCAGAAGGTCGGTGGTTCGATCCCCGGCTCCTCCAGTCCGCATGTTGAAGTGTGCTTGGGCAAGACTCTGAACCCCGAATTGCTCCCGATGGCTGTGCCAGCACCCTGCGTGGCAGCTTGCCGCCTTCGGTGTGTGAAAGGGTGAATGTAGGCACATTGTAAAGCGCTTTGGATAGAAGCGCTATATACAAACATACACAAGATAAACAATGCCTTTACCGTCACTCTCTGTGCAGGACACTGTGAGGTACAGCCATCCACTTAATTAGATTCATGAATGAATGGGAGTTACCAGTACAACTGCCTACTTACATTCAAGTCACCAAAAACGCACATTCCAGGTGTATCTCACTCAATCTTTGGAGTACAAAGATCATTTTGACATCAGCAGAAAGCTTGCACCCCCCCCCCCCCCTTCCCCACATCTTTATTGTCACAATGGAGGAAACCCCCAGAGGAGCACAAGTAGAACATGCAAACACCACACAGAAAGGCCCTTTTCACGAGATAGCCCAGCTGGGCAGTATAGGGACACTGAATACACGGTGGTGGTGGGGGGGGGGGGGGGTTAGGGTTAGGGTTAGGGTTAGGTTTGTCGCTGCCACTATAAAACTCAAAATTTGTTTTGGGGTCAATGTGACTGATTTTGATAGAGCAGGTCACATATATTGAATGAATTAATACATTAAATGAAAATGAAATAATGTATTTGAGATTTACAATATCTGTGACATTATTTGTGTAATGGCAACTGTCCAGTCTGCAGAAGTGAGGTTATCATGTGTCTATGGGTGTAGTCTTGTTTATTTTATTAATGAATTAATTAAATCAAATTTACAATGACAAGCCTTAGACCTGCATGTATTTTATAATATCTAATATAATGTAATGTAATGTAATATAATTAAGCAATATAGCATGAGAGCCAGTGTGTTGTGAAGAATATATCCCCCTGATCAGCTGTTATCCCACGAGGCCGCAGGCCGAGTGGGATAACTGCTGAGCAGGGGGATATATTCCACAACACACGCAGCTCGAGTGCTATATTGCTTTTATAAAACGGTTTCCAAGTATGATAATATAATAATAATAATAATACTATAAGTCCGACTCCGACTGGCATGTCATTCTGATAGAGTCAGTTGAAACACTACTGTAAGACGGGACCGCAAGAACATGCGGGTGATTTGATTGGATCGTTCTGGAGACTGAAGTTGACATTGGCCAATCCTGGCGCTTGCTGAGTAGCTGAGAGCTTTCTGGAAACCCCGACAGGCAGGCATTGCATTCTCAGCGCTTGCTGAGAAAAGCCCGACACCAACTAACGTTACGGGGTTAAATGCGGGGTTAACAGCCTTTCTTTTGCAAAGAAGACATTAGCCCGCATCTATTCTTGTACAAAACATCATTTTCTGCAAAGTATTAGTAAAGTTCTAAGCGAAGATCGATTCACAAGGATCTGACTGTCTCCGCCATTTTTTTTTTCTACGTTGTCATTTGAGGTAAGCCTTATTATTACTCTCTTAGTAAGAGAGTTGCCATGGCAACGGTTATTGAACTCGGTTACTGGAATTATACAATGGCTGTGAACCAATCAGATTGCTTGATTTGAGAGAGCCATTTTATAATATAATATACTGTATAATACGAATATAATAATATATGGGGGAAAAGTACACACTTTGTTGCTATGATGAAGTTTCTAACCTTTACAAACCTTTACAAACAGCCAGGAGAAGAAGAATGAATGCAAATTCATACAATAGCATAAAAAAAGAATCAACAGGATTTCAACATGTTTATAAAACAATTACTATTTTGTGAAAATAGGTTCAGAATAGTCAGTGGTTCAGAACTAATAGTCTAGCAGCAAGTCCTCCTTTCTGCTAGACTATAAAGTGAGTTGCAAAGAGGAAGTCTGCATCTGTCCATACACTGCACAGCTGCAGAGTCCCCCCTCCCTTCCCCCACGACTGCGCATCCGTAGAGTGAGGAAACCCCCGACTACCTTCCAAAAAATATGTATTTTGGATTTGAGGGTGAGCTGTCGCTTTAAGTATAGGGGACATCAGAACACTGTATACCATGTAAAAGCTTTACAATCAAATTATAATTATGTTCTTTCTGCTAATTGCATCATTGGGACTGGGAGGTTGATTCTGGCGCTCAATATTAGGGGTGGGCAATAGATCGATTTTATATAAATATTGTGATATGAGACTAGATGGTCTTAGATGCTGGATCTGGTAATATAGTGATGGGGCATATGTTGTCTTTTCCTGTTTTTAAAGGCTGCATTAAAGTTTAGGCTAGTGACATTTTAAAGTAGAATGTTATAACTGACTCACTTCTTCATGTATACACATGTGAACTTTACAAAATGTTTGGACATGGAAATTAGTTTTGGAGTCATGGAAATCCATTGGGAAAAATGTGTATGAACCCTGTGAGAAATACTTTACTTGTTTTATTAAAGTTCAGCATGGTCACTGACTGTGAATTGAGAAATACTGTAAGTTGAAAGTTCACGATCACTGTAATACTTGGGAAGTTGAATTTCAAGTTCAGCATTAATAAATGTGACCTTCTTTGTCTTAGATTTGGCCTTGTGTGTTATTGCAATATAAAACTACATAATATTATTCACTTTATTCGGCTATATTCGGCTGAGCACACAGTGGACTGCAGTAGATCCTTAAATCTTAAATTCTTGAATTGAGAATCGATTCTAGATCCTTGAATCCAGAATCATTGGAATCGAGAATCAATTCTGGAATCGGATAGTGACGCCAGGAATTGGAATCGGATCGGATCGTGGCTTAGCCAGATCGGAGCACCCCTAATAAACACATGATGCTGACTGATGAGCGACTAAAATCGGACTCATTATCTGCTTATTAATAACATAATCACAATAATCAGAATAGCCTATATGTTTTTGGTTTCACAGATACCCTGATGAAGACTGCGTGTCTAAACGTTGCTGAACTCTGTGATTAAAATACTATAATTCAAAGCCCACCGGCGAGAAGCAATGAACCCTTCTGCTCTAGTAGGTGGCTTTGAAATGTTTCTGTGACACTTGTAAATACGTGCGTATCGCTGATTTAGACAGCTTGAGAGCGAGAGTCGCAGGCAAGTCTATGTACGGATAAGGGACTCTTGTAGGGTAGACGATCACGTGACGATGACGTCATACCCGGAAGAGCCCGAAAGGGGCTAAAACTTTCCCTGACCTGCGTAGGAACCCTGTGCGTTTGACACACATTTTAATATCTTTACTTGTGTTAACATTTGGACAAGAAGAATCAGAACACAAACAGCACAAGTATTGGAAATATCAGAACGACACACACACAGTCACACACACATGCACACAGTCACACACACACACACACACACACACACACACACACACACACGATGTACGCACGCTTGTGTCTATGCTGGTGGTGTTGCAGTGAGCTGCAGCCTACCTGGAAGTGGCTGGTCCACAGAGAGTTGCAGGAGCAGACCTGGAACAAGGTGCTGCAGGTGGAGCCGGCTCTGAGCAGAGACGTGGGGTCCAGTCTGTGGAGGATTAGGACCAGGAGCTCCTCACTGAGGTCCAGGAGCCCCGTGCTGTCCATACCCAGCTGGGTGTCCTCTGGTCCAGGATCCCCGGGGTGTCCTCCCCCAGCTGGCTGTGCTCTGAGCCGGGGCGGGAGGTGGGGGCTCTTGCTTCCGCCATTTTGGCCCCTAAGGAGACTAGTTAAACCTGTCTGTCTATGGTAAAAACAGCATCCAGTAAAAGTCCCTGCATACAAAAGTACCTCTGCCAGGTGAACAATGAAGAAATGTAATAAATATGCATACTATTCTAAGTATTTACTTATTAATTTATTTAATCTATGAAAGAATCAAAGCAGAAACATGTACAGGCTAAGTTCTCTTTCACATATAAGCTGGTGGACTCGGTGCGATTCGGGGGGGTGAAGTTGCAACATTGTTGCGATTTTCATTTGGTCTGGTTCTCTTTCACACAACAATTTGTCACAAACGCACCAAACTTTATGAACAATGTCACATGGTCCAAACTGTCACTCATCTATTGGACAGAATAGAGAAGGGAAATCTCTCCTCTCCAGCAGGCTTCTTGCCTGGCTGAGGGCTGACTGAACAACACAAGTGAATCCGCAAAACACAAACCATGGAGCAACACCACCTGCGATATTGGGATTTCTGGTTTTACTTTGGTGTTACTATCAAAAAATATTTGACAAGAATGTGCCCAATATGAGCAGCAGATGAGGCAGAAAGCTGTTGAACATTTCCTTCTGCAGATGAGACGAGTAGCCTACGTACTGAAGGATATAGCCGCAAGGCAGCTGTTGAGAAACGATGTGTTGTTGTTATGACGATGTAGCCGCTATGTCACGACACAGCGCGTAGGTACTGTACACATGTGTTTTGCTCCGTTCTACCGTCTTCTACTCATGATGCACTGCATGAGTGCATCAGATGCACTGGCGCTCTTGTGTTTAGTCCGGTTTGCTTTCACACAACAAATGAACCGCGCCAGGGTTCACTTGGAAGCAAACCGAGACCCACGTTTTCAAGCGGACCAGAGTTTGTTTGTTTGTTCCGCCCCAGAGTTCGTTTGCGCTTTCACACCACCCCAAACGAACCGCACTATCCGAGGAAACGAACTCTGGCGCGGTTAAATCGGACTAAACAGCTTATATGTGAAAGCGACCTTAAACTCAAAGCAGAAACATTTATAGGCTAAAACATGTTTGTAAACATCCATTCTGTATTTCATTTATTAAATAACAAATGCAGCACTTTGAAATCATGGGTTCAGATTTACAAATTCAATTGACTGATTTTTGTATTTTATTTTGAAAGAAAACATACATATTGATGAAAGCTCGGCTCCAAATGTCCTTATATCAAGCTGCATTACAGTTGCTGTAAAACAATCCATTCCTCAGATTCTGCATCATCCACCTGACACACCTGTAAAAGGCAGTAGCATGTATTTATTTGTTTGTTCCACCTGACACACCTGTAAAAGACAGTAGCATGTATTTATTTGTTTGTAAGTTTGTTCGTTCCATCATTTAATTTGTAGGCTACATGAACTGCTGAGAGGAAGAAGGAAAAACTGTGTTGGGGGGATTCAGGGAACGGTTCAACTGCTAAAAGGCAAGTTCTTCTTTTTTCAAGATGTTGGGACCAAGAAGTCATTATTATTTAAATAGTGAGTGTTTCTCTTCCCAGGACCAGAGCCAGCCAGAGACCGGCTCCAGCTGCCTGTGAGCTGCAATAGTTGATGCAACGTGTCTGATAAACATAACACTCTATTATGAACCATTTATTTAATTCAATATATGCAAAATATGCATTGTTGCACCGTATCCCCGCTTTTACTTTGAAAACACATGTGCAACTGTCACACAATCTATTCAAGGAAGTCAGCTGGTGAAATTGCAACCTAAACTGTCCCAGCAAATCACAGGGAGGCTGAAAAGGGAAAGTGTGTGGATGAATGAACATGTTGTTATTGTTCCCTTCAGCTCAGAGATGTCACTGAGGCCCCGCCCACCTGACTCCTCTTTACAACTGTTTGCTGATAGGTCAAAACTCAGCTCAGCTTTGCTCAATTTCCACAAATGCAAAATGAAAAGACATCTAGTTCTGGCTCCAAAAATATATGTATTGAGCACAATACATCTGTGTCTTGTATACTTAGATTGTGCAAATAGCAAAAGTACAAAATGAAACAAGAATACACTTAAATATACGGTAATTAGAAATACCTTCAATTGTAAAAAGAAAATGAAAAATTAACCATTTGTAGTAAATCTAGTTGGCATAGGAAACACTTGATACATATAAAAATCCTCATTGGATGTCTAGGCAAAGGTCCAGTGTTTCAGCAATAGTTTCTTTAGAGAGGCTCCTCTCAACAGCTCACTTTTCTAGCTCTCCCAACTTGTTTTGAGTCACAAAGGCTCTACCAAACAAACCATCATACAATCCTTAGCATTCAAAAGATACATACAAAGTGTCCTGACATTTCATCTTGGTTGCCAAGGCTGACAGCCTCAACTCCCAACAGACCTGTCTAAGTGCAAATCTATTTGAATACATCCCATCTAGCTAGTGGGATCTTTTCCCCCTCCTTCAAAGTCATTCATTTAGACGTTGATTTTGTTTCCCATCATCTCAGGGAGGTCATGTGTCCATCAGGGTTCACACCATACCTCCTGTGCAGAGAACAGTGCTTTGCTTTGCTGCTGCTTGCTTCAGGCAAGTTGATGATGGTACCCACTGGTCCAGACAGCGCCTCTCCCTGCAGAAGTGCTCCACTACGCTCAAGGCCGGAAGAGTTAGGCTGCATTCATGTCTGGCCTTTTGCATCCTGCACATTGCCAGACGGCCTGTAGGTGGCACCACTGTCACAGGGAAAGGAAAGGGAGTGTCAAGGTGGCTTTTCTATTGTCTGCAAATAAAGGACGAGCACAAGAACATAGGTAATGGTGGCACGTGGCAGAACATTTGAGCATGAACAGGCTTCTTCCCTTATTCCATTGTAACACCTCTATACCAGAGGTTCTCAAATGTTTTTCAGCCAAGGACCCCTTAGATAGACAATATACAGGGGACCCCCTCATTCTGATCTGTGATTTTGGGCTAAGCTTAATTGTTTCCACGGTAACGCGCCTGATTTTTAAATTGATAGGTTTGTTAGATTAGAATGTAATCGATGAACAATTTTAGATTTAAAGCATACAATATTTTCGTTGAACTATGAAGCTTTTGCAAAAAAAAAATATATATATATATTTTCCTGAAAACTTTAAGTGCAACGGACCCCTGGGGGTCCCGGGACCCCCATTTGAGAACCACTAATATACTATACAATTTAACAGTGTTATTTGTATTCAGTCTCTTTGTATAGGGACAGACAGGAACATTGATGAAGCTAACAGTTCCATTGGTTCATAGTAGTATGAAATAAAAGCAGTCAAGACAATTCAGTCACATATAGCTGGGAATTGTTGGACATTTTACAATACATGTTTCATGTTCATGATCAAGCCATGTTTTTTTGTCCAATAAGAAGGTGCCAGCTGCTCTTCCCTGCATCGTGTCAGTGCAGGGTCCCCCTATTGAGCTTGTGTCTTCTTATAAATACGAGGAGAAAATAAACAAACCAAGGCTAAATCAGACCAGTAGATTGCCGCTAGCTAGCTAAATACTGTGTGTTTTCATTTAGCCTACTATGAATCGCGTAGTAGACTATTTGTTGTCTGTACGGTTTAGTACGTTGCCGTTGGAAGAGAAATTGGAAATAAAGCGTTTATAGGGCCACACACAGACCAGAAGATTTCATCATGCTTCAGCCTGGGGATAAAGTGAATGCAAGGTTTGTACATTTACTCAATGGCGATTTTGCTGTGATTTTGCTGTGTGCTGTGTGTTTTGCATAAATATGCACGAGCCGAGTGCACCCGGACAAATGTGAAGTGTATTTAGTTTTGGAATATTTCTGTTCCTTGGCACTCAAATCACAGTCATATGCCTCCCTACCTTAGATTGGCTAGATCTGTTTTGTGTGTGATGGTGCGTGGTGACATGACAAGATAAAACTGCCCCTCCAGAAATGTCAGGCTAAAATCGCCACTGATAAAACTATTTTTGACTGAAAAGCATGCCAATTTACTCTCTTTTTAACTGAGAAATGTGCCAATTTAGTAGACAATTAAGTATGGTATATCTATCTAGTATAGTATGGTATGGTACTGTAGTGATGTGGGTTTTAGGGTAAACATGGGATTATCTTGATGATGGAGTGTTATAGTTGCTAGTTCCTACGGCACTTGAACGCACTAGAGACGGGCGTGAGGCAAGTGAAGGGGACACTGAGTCACATGTGGATGTTCTCTCGCCAGGGATTGGTCGAGAGGGGGAAGCCATTTTGCCTGTCTGTCTAAACGTTGTGTTGAGGTTTTAGAACAAACAAGCTTACTTAGGAAATAGGAATAAGTGTGGGAATTAGCTCCCTGATTCAGTGGCTGTAGGTCAAAGCCGTAACAGTGACCTCTGAAATAAATGCACAGATTGCAAGTCGATCTTCGCCTCCTTCCTCCTTGATCACGGTCCAGGCATGGATCATTACAGTATGTATAGTATCATAGGATAGTATGCCTATATCTAGACATGTGATATTAACAGTCAGTAGTCCAGACACACCCCAGGGAGAGGATATAATGAAAGAAATATGATTTCCCATAATTCTCATAAGTCCATAATTTAAGAGGGGATAACCACTAATAAGCTACCAGTCATCAAGGTCTATCATATAAAAACATAATCTAGGGATGTATAGGAATAAAAAAAAAACACAAGTAGAATTTGCCCAACCGGATGGTACCGATATGTTAAATTTTGGACTCATTCCCATTTCCCTCGAGAAGGCATTCTTCTACCTTAAGGGCCAAATGCGCCCCTCATGATGGGATAGTATGGGTACATTATATCTTTTCTGAATCCTTATAGTCCTGTGAGTATTCCAGTGCTTGTGACTGTGATGTTCCTAGATGCCACAGTGCTGAAATAAACACTATAGTTTAGGCGAAAAATGTGGAAAAATGAATGTCACTGACACTTTGAAGAGCCCATGTGACCTCTTTATTTGTCAGACAGACTCACAACTGAGCTAAATGAAAGCTAAGAAGCTACCCTTTAAAATGTGGTCAAACATGTTCTCATAGAACATGAGTAAAGGTCCTGAAAATAAGCCTAGAATAGGATATGCATAAGTGCCTAGAATCCAATTTATTGTAGGGGCTGGCTAACTTCATGAGCTGATAACTGTGACAAAGCTGCCATTCTGCAAAGGCTATCATATTAAAATATCATCTATGGATATTTACCTGTTCAAAAATCATGATTAGAATTTGCCTACTTGAGTGGTACCGATGTGTGACATTTTGGGGTTTGGCCCATGGACTAACTCATGCACACACACAGACACTTCTCATTCTTATTAGCAGATGTAGAAAATGTGGCTGGGGAAACAGTGGATGGATCAATCCAGAAGGAGGCGGTAATGCAACATAAAGGATGCCAACTGCCATAAAACACCACAGAAGAAAGGGTGTCCGTGTAGTGTGGCGGTAGATTCCCTGCCTACCAACCTGAGGGTCGCAGGTTCGCACCCCCGTGTTACCTCCGGCTTGGTCGGGCATCCATACAGGTATGTGTCCTGGTCGCTGCACTAGCGTCTCCTCTGGTTGGTCGGGGGACGCCTGGTCGTGGGGGAAGGGAACTGGTGGGAATAGCGTCATCCTCCCACATGCTACGTCCTGCCGGTGAAGCTCCCCACTGTCAGGTGAAAAGAAGCAGCTGGCAACTACGCATGGGTCGGAGGAAGCATGGTGCTAGTCTCACCTCTCCCCAGATCAACAGAGGGTGGAGCAGCGATCGGGGCAACAGGGGGGGGAAATTGGCCAAGTACAATTGGGGAGAAAATGGGGGGGGGTCTAAAAACAAAACAAAAAAAACACCACAAGAAGAAAATGTGGCCTCCATCACTGATATGATGAAATTGAAAATTGAGCACTTCAGAGTCACCTGAGCCATTGTGACTAGAGATGCTGCGATCCGATCATGTGATCCGATATCGGCGCGATATCAGCCAAAAAACATGGATCGGATCGGATCGGATTCCAGCGAAAATGACCGATCCAAGGCTCCGATATAAGCACTCCATTCCATGACTCCGCTCCAGGATTTCTATCCAGCATGCAGCAGCGGCACACAGAGGCCGCGTTGAGCACCCACTGAGGCAGCTAACATGGCTAATTAGCTAGCTAACAGCAGCTGTCTTTCTCCTCTAACCATTCCTCTAACTAACGTTAATGACAGTGACACGTTAGTTGACTGAGCGAACGGCGCTGTACAGCAGGTCGTTATCAAAACGTATTGCACTGAAGAGAAGTAACATTAGATAATGACGAAAGACTCCTCCAATCTGGCAGTGGAAATGTATGCACAAACTTTGTGTGTAACTTTGCGAGACTCATCCGAATGAATGACTGATCAGTCTCGCGTTGAGCCTAGGATGGCCAGGGCTTAGATCTGCGTGAGCACGTCCGTTGTAATTTGTCAAATTCAAGGTACATTAAAACGTTGTCTTGCTTCAACATACATCGCATCGCATAAACCATTTCCACCCACAGGTTTGAGGAGTAGCTAACATAAACGTCAGATAAATACTCTCTATAGGCTAACGTTACCCACTGAGGCAGCTAACATGGCTAATTAGCTAGCTAACAGCAGCTGTCTTTCTCCTCTAACTCACGTTAACGACACGTTATTGACTGAGCGAACGGCGCTGTACAGCAGGTCGTTATCAAAACGTATCGCACTGAAGAGAAGTAACATTAGAAAGTGACAAAAGACTCCTCCAATCTGGCAGTGGAAATGTATGCACAAACTTTGTGTGTGTGTGTGTGTGTGTGTGTGTGTGTGTGTGTGTGTGTGTGTGTGTGTGTGTGTGTGTGTGTGTGTGTGTGTGTGTGTGTGTGTGTGAGAGAAACAGAAACAGCGACAGGGCTGTGTGTGTGTGTGTGTGTGTGTGTGTGAGAGAGAGAGAGAGAGAGAGAGAGACAGGGACAGGGCTGTGTGTGTGTGTGTGTGTGTGTGTGTGTGTGTGTGTGTGTGTGTGTGTGTGTGTGTGTGTGTGTGTGTGTGTGTGTCTGTGTCCTGTGTGAGACAGAGTGGGGGTGTACATGTATGTGTGAGGAAACAATAAATATTTGTGTCCAGTGTTCACCCATTACAAAAGAAGTGTGTATTTGATTGTTAACTTATGTTTTAGTTTTACATCAAATTAATTAGATGAACTAAATCATTTACATACTATATTACCAAAGCACACACATACATACCTAACCCTAAAAATGTTTGTTGCCTGCTAGCTATCAGACAGCATAGAGAGGCGTAAATATGTGCTGTATCGGTATCGGATCGAAATCGGTATCGAATCGGGTATCGAAATTTGATCGGAATCGGATCGGTTTTGAGGCTAAAATATCGGAATCGGATCGGAATTGAAAATCCGCATCTCTAATTGTGACATCACTGTGACACCATTGTGTGACATCACTGAAAAGGCCCCTGAAAAGTGTTTTGGCAAATTCAGGAGGCAATCGGAGCAACGACGTGTCTTTTGTTGCAACTCCGGACAGACAGACACACAGACACGCCTCCAATTCTAGTAGTAGGATTGGAAGATCCCCTCCAACACGTTTTCAGATGTATAAAGACGATACTTTGATGCATCATTTGTGTCAGATGGTTTTTCCCACAAAAAAGGTGGTGGGACAGCGTGACACGAGCGCTGCTGCTTTTTGTCTGTCGTGCATTAAAACCAAAGCAACTAGTCTGTTTTGAAAATCTAAGGAGTAGAAAGTACAGATAAAGAAAGACTATGGCAGCTTATAGTCTGCAGAGATCATCTCCCCCCCCCACACACACACACACACACACACTTGTTTTGAGTCAAATGCGATGTGAAGACTCAGACTACGCGTGTTGTGGAGGTGGACATTTTGTTGCAGTGTTTACACATCTGGCGTTCAGCCAAGCCTGCGATGCGCTGCCAGCACACACACAAACCCTAAAGCCCTGGTACTCCGCCTGGCAACGTTCCCATACGCCAGGGCTCCACTTCATCACCCGCCACTAATATCCAGCGTGGAAAACAACTAAAAGAGCGGTAAAGGAAACTAGTGGCCATGATGGGCGATGCATGGAGGAGGCGGGGGGGGGGGGGGGGGGGGGGGGGGGTGATCCCAGTAGTTTCCAGTGTGGCTTAAACAGTTTCAGGGACTTTCTACTACGAGCGGCTGCTTCTAGTCTCCTGTGTTGTCTAAACGCTGCATCACAGTAAAGTGATGTCATTTTCTGAGCTTACCAGACTGTTCTAGCTCTTCTATTATTTGCCTTTAACCACTTAGGCCGTGTGTCCATCTAGCGTCTTTTTCTGATGGTTAAACGCTGGAAGTACGCTGGGGAGCGCTGATCTCAGCACACAATATGCAAGGAAGCAGTCTGAAAGTAACGTTAGTTCAGTGCGGTAGCTAGCTTGATAGCTGACCGCTAACATTAGCTAAGAACACACATCCAGTGATTTAGCTCAACACTCACCAGAAATATTAAGTGTCTAGCCAATCTGCTCCCACAATTGAGCCTTTCTGTCTCTGTTGCGATAGTTTCTCCATATGATTAGTTGCCAGAAAAGGAGCACCCGACACCAGCGTCTTTCTGAAAAGTTACAATATTTTCAGCTGGAAGCGCTGGGAGCCGGCACACAAAAACGCCGGAGCGCTGGGAAAATAGACGCTGGGCACAGCGCACTTTCTCTAGACATTCGTGTGCGCCCGCATACGCTCTCTCCTCATTGGAAACAACTGAAAAAAGACATTGGAGCTGATGAAAAGATGCTAGGTCGACACAGGCCCTTAGTCATTAGATCCACATTACTGATGATTATTCATCACAAATCTCATATTTTGTGAAAATCAGGGAAGGAAACCCTGTGTTTGCATTTTATTTTGACCAGTCTTGTTTTAATAAAAGTGCTTGTGACATCTCATGTGGCTTTGACTTACAACTGAACATTTAGCCCACTTTGTAGAAAAGACCAAGACAATCTAAAAATCAGCCTAAAAATACAGAGATGATTTTTGGTTCATAGTCTTTAACCAACATGAAAAAAAATCGGAATAAGACTCGGAATCCTGCCTGAATTTTTTTATTTTTTATTTTTGCTTGTCCACCCCTACACTCCCTCTCTCTCTCTCTCTCTCTCTCTCCCTCCCTCTCTCTCTCTCTCTCTCTCTCTTGCTCTCGATCGAGCACGAAGCACATCTGAGTTTAGTGGCCTCACCCTCCACTACAATTGAGCAAACATGAATATTGATTTTAAATGTAAATTATACTATATGGTGCTCCCTATACTGTCACCTCAGTTCACTCTCTCAATAGTAATCTCTCGGGTTATACAGATATTACAGCAAAACTATAAGTCCTATAGGAATAACACATAGTGATGAAAATACAATAAAAACATACAATAGGGCCACTTATAAACTCTATTGAGAAGCTCAGACTCACTGTAAGACGCTGTAGTTATAATACTGTACAACATAATGATTTGTCACTGTAGTGTTATAAGATTATTATAGGATGTAAAACACAATTTAAAAGTATGATGAAGCTGCTAAAGTGCCATAATGACATTATCATTGGGAACATTACAGTTTAAATACTACAGGAATATTATAGGAATATAATTATAAGAGATTAAAATATACCATCAAATACCATAAAGTAGCTATAAGTTTACTACCGAGTGTCACAGACACTTTAGACATATCAACAGGTATTGTTAGTGATTTTGTTTTTGAATGATGATGCATCAATATTCAGTATCACAGCTGCTGTAATACTGAATATTGATATGATTATAATATTGAGCATGTCAGTGAAGCTACTAGATGTTCATCCTCCTGCCAGTCTGTCTTGTGCTGCCATACTGTTGACTCTCTCTGTTAGCTCTTATGTAAGCACAAGTCAATATACAATACAGTATTATCTATATCAGATATTTATAGACCAATTATATGCCTACGTCACAATGACAACAAACAGCGTCAGATGCGCAAGACGGAGGCAGAAAGACAGACTCCGCGCAGCCCTTTCAAGTAGTTTTCCAGTGCCTGTGAAACTATTCCAGCAAGACATGTCTTCATGTTGTGCAGTGCGATGCCAGAATTGGAAAGCTATTGTAGCAGAGTATTCGGGTCCGCCTATTCACACTTGGTTAATAAAATAATAAACGATAGAGCCAGGCTGTAACGTTATACAAGCTTCTCCCCACATATCCTGTTCTACGCAACTCGAGGGAACATACACAGCCTCGCACACACGCAACACAACACAACACTGAACAGTCTGTTACACTATCAACAAAGCAAGGACTAAAGTTTTACCGAATCCCGTCAACTCATACTGCTTTTAATGCTAACCGTAGGTGTCTTTGGTTGCAAGCCGAAAGAGGAAATCGTAAAAAATGCCCGACTTTGCAGTGCTCGCTCATTTCATATCAGGTAAACTGTAGGCTGCTAACAGCCACATCGCTCGGTTAGTTAACAACCAAGTAACGTTAAATAATGTCATTATTGAGTTGAACTGATTGGAACGAGGACATCATTAAAAATGCCCGACTTTGTAGTGCTCATTTCATAATCAGGTAAGCTGCCTGAAGCTGGCTGCTCAGCCACATCGCTCGGTTAGTTAACGACCAAGTAACGTTACATAATGTCATTATTGAGTTGTGTGCATTATCAACATAACAATATATCTTTGCAAGTTACAGAATAATTATCTACGCTATCCCCAGTTATAAAGGAATGCACAATATGTATTGCCGGGGCCAGGCTTGGCCAATTGACAGCGCCAGTGCGTATGGGTCTGTAAGACATATCCCATTAAACAACGTTAATTTCGATGCATAACATTGCTTATCACTAGGCGATAAGCTGTGGTAGTAAGCCGAGAACTGCATTTTAAAACTAAAATATAACTGTGTGTTGCAGATGGGCATAGAGCAGTCCTGACAGCGGGGCTTTGACACAGTTTTCACTGTCTGTCAATGCGGGGCTGACGGCTTTTGCCTACACGATGCACGCGCAGCTCAATGTTGACAAGCTGTATAAGGGGTCTATAGCTTCTGTGCATGAGAGAAATGAATGCACATTTACCATCAATACTGGCCTGTGTTAGGATGACAATACAAGGGGAATTGGAGAGGATGTGAGGTCGTTTTCCACTCATCCTGCACTGATGCTGTCACTGATGGATGCTGCCTCCTTGTTTACAGTGTAAACACATCTCAAACCTCTTTTTTCATTTGGATTTTGTGTGTATATTTTATGTATTTATTTGGTATAATTATTTATTCAAGTGTTTTTCCTCGTGTATTGCATTATTTATTCTATTGTTTTGTTTTATTGTTTTTGTATGCTCCTATTACATCATTGTAGGCTATATTACATTAGGCCATGTCCCTAGATATCTGTCAATCAAAACGTTCTATTACAGATATCTGCCAATCAAAATATTCTGACTACAATTAAATGTAGGCCTTCCTAACAGAATGATGCCTCTTGTGTCAGTGAGTCTGCACTAGTGTAGTGATGTGACAGCACCTTCCTATAATATTCCTATGATATTACTATATTACTATGTAGAGACTTGTGGGTTTGATATTCTTCTGAAATGCCTTACAGATGCACAGTGCTGGTTTACTACTCTTCTGCTAATAGTAGCTACTAGCTTAGGTGTGCGCGTCTTGCAGGCTGCAAAATGGCTCTGAGGTTTCTCTCCGCATCAATCAAAGAATCCAAACCGAAGCTGAAGCATCATCTGAGGGACACTCACCGAACCTCCTGTCCGCGGAGGCTGCAGGGCACTGGGAGGCGAGCAGCACGAAGAGCAGGATGCAACGCAAAGGCTCCATGTTTCTTCTCCTCTTGTTGTTGTGTTTGCACTCTTCTCTCTCTCGGAGTGTTAAAAGGCCATGTTGTTTTTCCTCTCCCAGCGGGGTTGGGTTGGTCTTGGTGCCCGGGTCAGAGCTGCCCTGCTCGGTGTGGTGGTGTGGTACAGTACCGGACCGCTCCGAAGCGGAGGAGCTGCTGGATGGATGCGAAGCGAGGAGAGGATACTCGGATACAGGCAGGGCGTTCCTGCTGCTGCTGCTGCTGCTGCTGCTGCTGCTGCTGCTGCTGCCGTGAGCTCAGCCCCCACACACCGCGTCAAAACACACGCAATTACACAGAGCACTTCCGCTGTGCACTTTCACAATAAAAGCCTCGCTGATCAACAGTAGCCTATGTTGACGTTTTTTGCTGTGTTGCTGTCCAGTGTGGTAAATGAAAATACAGTGTTTTGTTCCCAAAATATATATTTCATAGGATATGAAGATATTCAAACAAAACTTGTGAAAAAATGTGCAGCGTTTTTGGAGAATATTCACCTTAGAGACAGGAAGTATAAACCCAATTGGGAGTTCTGATTGTGTTTACACTTGCTGTGACTCATAAACCCCCAGTCTGACTCATATGTGAGTCAAACTAGGTTTGACCAGGTGAGTCAGACTGAGGAGTTAGAACAGCCGGCATTTTGAACAGGGAGTCGTGACAGAATGGGTCAAGGGTGTCCACCCGCTATGCCGACCACCCGCAATGCCGACCTTAGGTTTAGGCGTGGGGCTTGAGAGAGGTTAGGTTTAGGATCTGAGGGAGGTTAGGTTTAGGCGTGGAGGAAGGTTAAGTTTAGGCGTGGGGGCTGAGAGAGGTTAGCTAGCTCCAGCCGGTCCACCGACATGCTGCACGTCGCCTCGCTCAGCTGGTTCTGCTTGTGGGCTATCGGCATTGCGGCCTGTCGGCACATAGACGCGACACCGGGTCAAGTGGGCGGGGCTACATAAGGTGAATACCGTGCCCAGGTGGGATCGTCAAAAGGGTCTTTCTGTGCACAGTTTGCATGTTCTCCCCATGCTTTCCTGGGGGTTCCTCCAGATAGGAACCCCCCACTAAATACATGCAAAGAAAAGAAAAAGGAGTCCCCCTTGCTCAATTCCTGGATGCCTTTGTGTGATGTGACGCTCCTCTTGCTTATGAGAGAGGGCGTCGGTGCTGTATGAGATAGGACATCCCCCCTAAGGGGATTTGTTTCCAACAGGAGTCATGACATTGGTGGTGACCTGGGGAGGTGGTGGGATGAAGCTTTTTGCTCTGGAGATGCTGGATGAATGCGTGATGCTGACACAAGGTGAGTGATGACTGCACAAGTGTGATTTAAGCTGTGGTGATGGGGGCTTTATATAGTACCAGGAGAAGGGCATTTATGATGTCATAACTGATGTCATTTATGATGTCATAACTGATGTCATTTGGGAGAAGGGCATTTATGATGTCATAACTGATGTCATTTATGATGTCATTTATGATGTCATAACTGATGTCATTTGGGACGTCATGGAGAAGGTGACGTCGGAGATGGTGACGTCATTTAGTGACGTCATTTGGGCTGAGGGGTATGACAGCATGGGGTGCTCTATTAATGCCTTATTTGGTCTTCCATGATTGAAATTCAGTCTACGACTACACTTCAATCATGAGAGACTCTTAATATAATTTTAACAAACTTTATTGAATCAGAATAGACGGTTTGAGTATGGCGTATGACTCCATGATGTGACGCTCCTCTTGCTTATGAGAGAGGGCGTCGGTGCTGTATGAGATAGGACATCCCCCTTGACCCCCATAGACACTCAACAATTGAGCCAAGAGCTGATTTCTGTTTGACAAACTTCAGACTAAACCAAATAGATAAAAGGTGTCTGATGGCATTTATTTGTTTCTGACTCTGGGGGAAGTGGGAAAAACTGTCAAATTCCCCCCCAAACTACTGTAACTCTTTAACTAAATCACACACACACATTTAGGCTATTCTATAAGATCTCCTTTTAACCAATGTCATATTTTTTCACGTCCATTCACTGAGCCTCCCCTGAAACTGCTTGGAGCCCCCCAGGGGAGACCCGCCTCCCATTTTGAAAACCTCTGCTCTAAACAGTTTGCAACGGTGTGCAGCAGGCTTTGATGTATGGCTGCAACGCTTACGTCACATAACAGGGTGGTGTTCAAAGCATCGCCGTTTCCATGGAAATAAACTGTTTGCTACCTGTTGGCCCTGTTATAAACTCAGGCATTTCAACATGGGGTGGGGAACGACTCCCTTTCGGAGCTAGACTCAAGTGGGCAATTTTGGAACTACAGCTTTTAGTATCACTACTAAAAGCTGTAGTTTGCAGAGCAGTGCAGAGTAGTGGGGATTGTGGCAAGGAGGTAAAGAAGAGAGTGCAGGCGGGGTGGTGCGGGTGGAGAAGGATGACTGGGGTGATCTGTGACAGAAGGGTACCAGCGAGAGTGAAGGGAAAGGTCTACAGCAGGGTAGTGAGACCAGCCATGCTGTACGGTCTAGAGACGGTGGCACTGACAAACAGGCAGGTGGCAGAGCTGGAGGTGGCAGAGATGAAGATGTTACGCTTCTCTCTGGGAGTGACGAGGCTGGACAAGATAAAGAACGATTACATCCGAGGAACCGCCCATGTTGAGCAGTTTGGACAGAAAGTGAGAGAGGCAAGACTGAGATGGTATGGACATGTGCGGAGGAGGGAGGTGGGGTACATTGGGAGGAGGATGCTGGAGATGGAGCTGCCAGGAAAGAGGAGGAGGGGAAGGCCCAAGAGGAGGTTCATGGACGCAGTGAAAGAGGACATGCAGGCAGTGGGCGTGACGGAGGACGATGCAGAGGACAGAAACCGATGGAAACAGATGATCCGCTGTGGCGACCCCTGACGGGAACAGCCGAAAGAAGAAGAAGAAGAAGCTTTTAGTATCACTACCGTGGTTTCTTCTGTCAAAGCCCGAGCAAGCCCACTGAGAAATATAAAGTATCCAAGTGAAAATAGAGAGAGGCCTATCTAAGGAGGAATGTGCAGAAGCTTTATCTTCACACCGTGGGGAATTTGTCTAAATTATTGACATTATTGTATTTTTTTACTCTAAAGGAAAGTCAAGAATACATGTATGCTTAAAATCTGTCATTTTGTTTGTCATCAAATATGTTTAAACTGCCTATTTTACAGATAGAGTTTCAATGCATGTTGAATGTAATGCTTCCATTAAATATTTTGGAAAAAATGCATAGGCTTAAGAGGACTTTTTCTTTTTCTGATGACTAATTGTGATTTTATTTAGTTTTCAGTTTTGTTCTCTGTGGCTTGGCACAGCTCTTCAACCCTACAGCCTCAACAGCTTCAGCATTGCCGCTACCTTCAGGTGCTGTGGGAAATATCAGATACGCTATTCGACCCATGAATGACCCAACAGAATGATAATACTGTACAACTGGCTTTCTCATCCATAGTTCAGTCATGTGTTTTATTGTATGCTACTGGTAGGCCAAGTTTATCTGACATTTTAATAACAGTCATGTAACTAAACAAGCTCTTTCCATTGGCTTTTATTTCAGGATATTATTTTCATGTGAGAAACATACATGAGATTGCAAGTTCATCACCAGAAATGTTACCAATTACCATGAAACAAATGACAGAATTTAAACCATATTAACCAGAGTCTGCTTTAACTGAAACTAAAACCCTTTTTGATGATAACATTATGTTGCCAAGAAATAGAAAGGAAAAGAGACAAGATACATGAATAGTTACAGGACTTGTTTCACCGACAGACAGTTTGTCAGTGGATAACTCAATTGAAAGAACAAATCCATCTTCAAATGTGCTTGACAAGTCTGAAGTGTTTTTTTCTGTTGTTTTATTAAACAAATCAATAATGGTTATGTAGCCTACATATGTTGATTATTTGTCTTAGATGACAGTGAATCCTGACACCACTATACATCAGATGGCAATAAGTCATTTTGTTGTAGGCTCATAGGCCAAACACCCATTTAGGGTGACACCTGCCATAGCAAAAGACTGTACAAGAAGCCGAAAATACTTCAAACTATTTCCTGTGTTGTTGGTTTCACTAATGATAAAAAAAAACATACAGGTTAGTAAACACTATATTATTATAAACATTTTCAAACCCTACTTTGATTCCTAGTTTATATTTACTAGGTATCCCGCGCGCTATACGCGCGCTCGATTCCTAAGCTCGCCCACCCTGCAGCTTGCATACACAGCTCGGCCGCTGTGTCACCACGCCCGCAGCTCAGCTGCTGCGTGGCCTCGCCTGCACTATCGGCGTGCGCGCAAAGCCTCCCTCTCTCCCGCTCTCTCTCCCCCTCTCCTCTCTCTCCCGCTCTCTCTCCCCCTCTCCTCTCTCCATCTCCCTCAGTCTCTCTCCCCCTCTCCCTCAGTCTCTCTCGTGTGTGTGTGTCAATGATGACATCATCAGTGATGTCACAATGATCTCACAATGCCTATGTATGACATCACTGATGACATCATCACTGATGACATCATCAGTGATATCACTATGACATCAGTTGCCTTAATTGCTCAAGTGACATCACTGATGACATCGCTTATGACTGTCAGTAATTTATGACATCACTTATGACATCGGTAATTAGGGCAATCACCTAATTTAAAAAATCTGGCTCCGTCAGGTCACCTGCACTGGTGCTCTTTACACCCCCCGAAGTTTCAGCCCGATCGCACGTAAACCGGCATATATATATATATGATATACAGTAAATAGATGTGAGCACAGTATCGAAGCTTCTTTCCTTTCTCTCAGAATCAAGTCGTCACTTTACCCGTCTACCAAAAAGGGCGGGTTTGAGAATAAATGTCAGGTGAGTTGACATTTACACCGGCTACAATCAGGAATGTGCAAATGAGCTGAAGCTGTTTTTCTTTAGCTTTGATGAGGCTGAGAGTTTACTGCTCTCTTTTCTCATCAACTGGATCAATCAATGAGGGGAAACAAGGTGTCACTTGGACCTATAAGGGTCTATTTGTCTTTGATGATATGTTTCCCTTCTGGGTTGGAGTGCAGGTTTCATCCCTGTTCAGTGCTATTGACTGCTGATCACTTCACTGGGCCTACTGCTATTCAAACTAATGCTGCTTACATTAATAATAATGATAACTTAGGCTAAATGTAGTCTAGGCTTATAACACTTCCAAAAGTTTACAAAGCACATTACAGATAAACCCAAGTCCTAAAATAAAAAGAAAGAAAAAAGAAAAAAACTCCAATATGTTCATGTAAAAATACACCTGTCATATCACCTGATTCCCCCTATTTGCCGAAATGAAATTCTGTATAAGTGATCATTAAATGACAAACAACATGTACTGTAACATATGTCTACTCCAAACCCTTTGTGGTCTCATGAGATGATATTTTCACTATCTATTCCATGGTCCAAAACATCTCT
Organism: Poromitra crassiceps; assembly: GCF_964638095.1. Classification (NCBI taxonomy): domain Eukaryota; kingdom Metazoa; phylum Chordata; class Actinopteri; order Beryciformes; family Melamphaidae; genus Poromitra; species Poromitra crassiceps. Next base: position 172,296 of record NW_028152184.1, read on the forward strand.
GTATCAGCCTGCCTCTTTGTGCGGTCTGTGTATCTATCAGGAGAAGGCAGGGTACTCCCAGCTCGCTCTCACTCACACTGTCGCTGTTCTTATGCATGACAGCTGGTAGCCTAACACAGTCATGACCAGCATGTCATGCCTCATGTTCCGCCACCGGAGGGCAGTGTAACCAAGCAAAGGGATGTGCATAGTCAGAACAATTGGTGTGTTGATGTTGTTGTTGTTGTTGTTGTTGTTGTTTTTCTTTATTTGCAGTTATTTTCCTTATTTTCTTATATGTTGCTGATTGTTTTGTCTATACTTATGAAATGTCACACATAAAAAGTTAAAAAAGAACAACTGGTGTGTGTGTGTGTGTGTGTGTGTGTGTGTGTGTGTGTGTGTGTGTGTGTGTGTGTGTGTGTGTGTGTGTGTGTGTGTGTGTGTGTGTGTGTGTGTGTGTGTGTGTGTGTGTGTGTGTGTGTGTGTGTGTGTCCTAATTAATAATAATAATAATAATTGTTAAAGATTGACCAAAAAAGTGTTTTGGTCAACACCATTATCTAGTTCAATATCAATACAAAATGTTTCTATCTCTTTATGTTCTCAATTCTCAAACAATCTTTCACTTCCCCTAAGACATAAGAAGAATGTGATGTGTTGTACAAGCCACCATAGAAAGGTACATCACTAATGCTCACGCTGGGCTGAGAGTTTAATGAGAAGAGAGGTTGAAGCGTGTCCTCCATGTGTTTCCTTTGGCCTCTAAAGTCTGAGGCTGTCGGCTTTTTCACATTCTGGATCCAGGCGGAGCAGCATGGCTACAGATGAACCAGGCTGACAGATGTTCTAGATTGGCAGAAAATGAATTGAAAGACTGTATAACAGTTGACATAACTTTAGTGTGTTGTTGTTTTTCTGCATGCTTAGTTTGGTAGTTTGGTATCCAATATCCATTGGTTAAAAAACTGTGCCAACAAGCCATTGATAGTGTGACACGTACATAGTAAAAAGAAAACAGAGTAATATTATTAACTTTTGACAATCTGTCACCTTGTCTTCCTTGGTGAGTTTCCCCTGGATCCTCTCTGGGTCAGAGATGGTGTCTCCAACATGGGCCATATATGACATCAAGTCCTGTTTAGCTTCTGTGGCCATACAAACATACACACACAAGCTGATTAACAATGATACCAAGATCACCTCTGCTGCCAAAGAGAACAGACGCGCTCACCTGCCAGGATAAGTCAGTCAGCACAGTCTGTGTGTGAGTATCTGGTGGTCAGGTCTGCAGCCCGCTCCCCTCTGAAGGTCTTGTGTGTGTCGGCTCCCAGGTCAAGCAGAGTCCTCAGCGTCTCCTGGTGGCCACAACAAGCAGCACAGTGCAGCGAGGAATAACCTGCGACACACAGCAGAGAGAACTTCCACACATCTGGGGAGACTCAAACTGATGCCTGCCTTTGTAAGACAAAACACAAATATCAGAATCAGAATCAGAAAGACTTTAATGATCCCCGGGGGAAAATTGGGAAAATAGTATACATTAATCTTTTTTAACAGGTTATTTTGTGACATCCGGGAGACTGTAATATGTTTATTTCATATACGGTTAAATGGTCTGTCGACTTATGGTATCAACCAAAACTAAGAACCTATCGTCTCATAAAAGACAGTTACTGTGTTGAACCCTATGCGAAGTTTGATTTGAACAGAGGAAAAAGATCTCTGTGTGCTCAGTTACGATCGGGAACCTTTAGCACTAGAAACTGGTAGGTTTCATGCTACCCCTGAAGAAGATAGACTCTGTTTATTATGTGAATTACATGAAACTGAACATGTGGTTAATTTCTTGTTCTATTGTACTGCTTATGATGAGGCAAGGGACAGACTCGTGGTAAGATGCCCCTCTTCTTGTGGTGAGAGAGGAGGGCATCTGCTCAGCCTAGAATAGAGAATCCCCCCAAATGTACTCTTTAGTCAAATGTCCTCTATTTTGACTTTTTTTTAGTTGGACGACTATGAAAAACTTGAGCTGTGTTTAAAAAAGGAACCTTAATTCCTCACAGCAAATTGTATTTGTCATGGGAGCAAAGACAGAACCTTTGGTTTAGAAACTGATGTATTGTTCATTATTGCTGACTTGCGACTTGTGTTATTTTAAATGTAGCACTGTTGTGATGTTTTATTGTTGTATTTGATGTGTCTTGTAAACCCATGGGGGTTGGTGCACCTGGAGAGCATCATGACACTTGAATCAATCAATAAAACCATGTAGTGTATAATGGGACTGAGTTCTTGTAATGTGTAAGAATAGCAGCTCTTCTCACACATTGGTGGTTCTGGACAGGTGGGGAAGACACATTTATCTGCAGGCATATTTCCCCCCGCTATTCTTCTTTGGTTTTTGAAGTGATCCAAACTCCTTATTCTTTGTTTCATGCTCAATAAATCAGTGACACGTAGCCTATATTTTTATTTTAAAATCTTTATTTGAATATGGCAACATGATACCTCCTATCTGGATCCTTATAGTTTTGTATTTTTCATCATTTGTTATTTTTATTCTGTTCTTACAGTTATTTTTGTTTTCAAGACTAAAACAAAAACTGTCTGTATATTTTAATTTTAGTTTGTTTCATAAGTACACTATCATTTCAGTTCGTTTTTTCTAAAGTCTAGTTTTTGTTTTGATTTTGGTTGACTAAAATGTTTTTTTTTCAGACCTAGTTTGAGGTTTTAGTTTAAGTTAACTATAATAACCTTGCTTCCTACAGTATTTACATTATGACTTCACTGACAGAGATCCAAGACAGCCCAAGACCGCCAATCACAGTTTCATGAAGCATGACATCATCATAGCAACAGGGTCAACCCCGCCCTTTCTCTTAGTTTAAGAGTTCCCCTCGTTCCTTAGTCAAAGTTGCTCTCAGCAGCTTTGTGAATATGTTAGAGGAAACTCTTAGCTATGAACTTTTAGTGATATATTTATGAGTCCCCCTAGTGGTAAGATAAAATGCTTTGTCAATACGGGCCCGGGGCAAATGGATGGTAAACACAAGTAAACACAGTTTACTCACCTCTTTGAAATGAGGCTGCCTTTACTCACCTATTAGATCAACTGTATAACTCAATGAGGGGAAACAAGGTGGATAAACTACTGACCTTGGATAGTTTACCCACCTCTGTATTTACCACTACACACCTGTCTCAGTTATAATGTCATATGTCATTTTCACATTTTCTCCAGCAGCTTTGATACACTTCCTGGAATTAATATAGAAGAAATACTTTATTGATTCTTAGAATGAAAAACTTTATTGTTCTTTACAAACATTCACTTTGGCTTCACATCACATGCTGCTAAAAGACACTGGTTCAATCTTTCTATGCATATAGTCACTTCAATCAATTTGTGAAACCAGCATGTCAGCACTGTGGATGAAAACAATGTGCATTACAATTGTGGTTCACTTTTCTTAATAAAGTTACAAAGTGTCAGGAACAAAATCAACATATTAACAACTATTCCGCCATAGATGTTTTGCTGTCTCCATTAAGGCCCATGCAGTGAAGAGAAACAGCAGAAATATTACAGAAACAATACAAAGTACACACATTCTTTAGGCTATTAAGTAGAAATAGACTCTGGTCAAAGTATAACTACCGATTTAACTTGTTTACTCAAGTTAAAAAAAGTAAAAAGTACAGCCTCTGAAATGTAGGCTACTCAAAGTATAAAAGCATTTCTGCAAAGCTACCTAAACCTCACATCATATTAATATAATTAAAAGACTATTAGACTTAAAAGATGTAGGCCTATAAAAAACTTTACTTTGATTAATAATTTGTGTCTGATATGGTTTGTCCACAAAAAAGTTCAATAGGCGATCATTTCAATCCTTAAAATAACATCTACTTTGTCTCCCTCATTACATTGCATCATTGATGTGATGTGACATGTTGCAGGTTTAGCCTGTCACCTTAAATACATTATTTTACACTTTCGCACATAATATAATTCAATTAAACGTCAAGGGCGTTTTATTTTGAAAGTGATAACAGGAAGTGGTGTTGTTCACGTTGTTTAGCTTGACCAACGACCAACGACCTCCGCCATTTTGGCCCCTAAGGAGACTAGTGAAACCTGTCTGTCTATGGTCAAAACAGCATCCAGTAAAACATACCGCATACAAAGTGCCGTACAGAGCTTATTTTTCAACTGTACATTCTCCTTCCCGGTCAAAATGCATTGTGCTGCTGCTGCTGCTGCTGCTGCAACTACTACTGTTGTTGTTTTAAGGGCCAAGATGGCGGCGGCGCTGCTTGGGCGCTAACGCAGTGCAGCGCCTCTAATGCAGAACACACTCTTTCCTTCCACCCTCTTTGGCTTGATACAGAAGAGGAACGCACGCGGATGTTTCGTATGGAAGCCCATAGCTGACTTTATTCAAATGATAATGTAAACTTGAAAATGATAATGTAAACTTGAAAATGGTAATGTAATTCCTCAATAACATTATCATTTTCAACACATGTGTGTGTTATTTCAGTAAAAATGAAAATGAAAATGGAATAATCCAATTTTCATTTTCATTTTCATATACTTGTAAGGGCTTTCTATGACTATATAAGAATTAAAATGACAAGCTGTTTGACATTTAATTTTCAAAGTCCATAGCCCGCTCTACAATGGACTATATTCAAATGGTAATTTAAATTTGGTAATGAAAATGCAATCCCAAAAATGCAGCCTAATTTTCCATCTCTGCAAGCATTAATTAAGTCACAATTCAAATTATAATGCATTTTTGTAGAAAATGTCAAATGATCATTTAAATGGTATTTGACATTTCATTTGAATTTAGTCATACTGCTTTTCAATGGACTATATCAAACTTGTCATTTAAATGTGGAAATGTAAATGCAATCCAAAAAATCCAGCCTAATTTTCCATCCCTGCAAGCATTATGTCAGTCACAATTCAAATGAAAATGCATTTGTATTTGACATTACATGTTTGACATTCGACATTACATTATCAAAGACTGCCCATAGCTGACTCAATTCAAATGATAATTTAAACTTGAAAATGGTAATGTAATTCCTCAATGACATTATCATTTTCAACACATGTGTGTGTTATTTCAGTAAAAATGAAAATGAAAATGGAATAATCCAATTTTCATTTTCATTTTCATATACTTGTAAGGGCTTTCTATGACTATATAAGAATTAAAATGACAAGCTGTTTGACATTTAATTTTCAAAGTCCATAGCCCGCTCTACAATGGACTATATTCAAATGGTAATTTAAATTTGGTAATGAAAATGCAATCCCAAAAATGCAGCCTAATTTTCCATCTCTGCAAGCATTAATTAAGTCACAATTCAAATTATAATGCATTTTTGTAGAAAATGTCAAATGATCATTTTAATGGTATTTGACATTTCATTTGAATTTAGTCATACTGCTTTTCAATGGACTATATCAAACTTGTCATTTAAATGTGGAAATGTAAATGCAATCCAAAAAATCCAGCCTAATTTTCCATCCCTGCAAGCATTATGTAAGTCACAATTCAAATGAAAATGGATTTGTATTTGACATTACATGTTTGACATTCGACATTACATTATCAAAGACTGAACATGCTTTGCAATGTACTCTATTCAAATGGAAAACCGCAAAACAGCGCCTCCCGTGTATTGCAGGTTCACTTCGTGCGTTATCTGTGACAGAATGAAAATGAAAATGCAATCTGTCAGGCCGCTCGTCAAGGCGGGTCTGAAAATTGGGAGGATGTCACTCATTGGCTACTTTCAGGCTGCCCCAGTTGACCCATGGAGTTGACCGCGGAAGTAAACAGACCCACTTCTGGTCTGTCGCCTTCAACCACCGCAGTCAGGCATGTAGCCTAATGTGCGTTTTTGTTCATATTTAAAGAAGAAACAGCATTATTTATCGGTGCATGGTGTTCATACCGCGGAAAAGTTCAAAACAAGGTGAATTTTCCCATTAGGAAGGAAGACGCGAGGCGGATTGTTTACCATGGTAACCATAGCAAACAACGGAGCGATAGCTTGGCAACATCCAATCCAGTACGAGACAAGGTGGAACGCGGGCACCAATACGGAAGTTATTTCTTTCAGATTCTTTCACCATGAGGACAAGACATGGCGGCATGATGCAGCGCCAGAAATAAGAGAGAAGCCGTGATACTGAGTATGTTCACACCAATGTTTTTATGTTTGGACCGATGCATGTAACCTGCTTTTGTTGAGCGATCTGTGATGGTGTACGTTAATGGGTTAAAAAGCACAGTATTTTGTCAGCGTGCGTTAGCTCGTCAGTAGTAGGGCTAGCAATGAATTGGCTACTGGGACACTAGCCCACACTAGGACACTAGCGACTAACGTTATTAAACTAGCGTTAGTTAACTAAGAGCTTGTTTTCTGTTATGCTGTGTTATTTAACAGCCTGTACCCAGCTTAACGTTATCCACATTCAAGTTGGCCCGTCATATTAGCAGAGTGCCAACACGTTTGGTCTTCTGGTTGGTTGGCCTGAGCTAAGCTAATCTGATTAGCCTAGCTATCAGGCAGAGCGTGACGATTGTCGTTACTGATTATGGTTATATATACAGGGGGTTAGTAGTTTTTATTAGCATGTAATAGTTAGCGCTGGCTGTGCTACGTTAGATTAAGTATGCTGTGATGCTCGCTACTGAAGTGATGTGACGTTCGCGAACGATCCGAATCTATTGAACGGCTCTTTGCTATGAACGAAGGGAACAGAGTCCTACTTGAGAGCCGTTCGTTTTAATGTTGTACCCAAATTTCACTGCCTGCCACTCACCAGCACACACACAGGTTAGACCTCCTTTAGACGTTCTGGGTAGCGAAGTGTTGCATGAATTGCATTCAAGGACAGCCAACTTTCAGCTCAAAGTCACTAAATTCACTGACTAAATAAGCAGATGATATGGTGTCACCTTGTGTTGGCTAATGTTTACAATGCAGATCATTGACATTATGCCAGGATCAGACTACACAATATTTTTTGTCGTTCACGATGTCACCATGTCAGACGAGGCCATCATACTGCCATAAATTCGTGACATGTCTTGGTCGGGAGACTGGCCACACTACAAGTGTATTCTCGCTTAACACCGACAGAGCATCGTATGCCACCGTCATCACGTCGTCTGCTGTCGTCAGCGAGTTCACAGGTCGTCGGGGAGGCGGACCTGTGAACGAAATCTCCCAGGATGCATTGAGGCCAATACATTGACAAGAAATAGCAACCAAATCAGCCTAAATAGGCTAAAGTGGTAGATAGAAATAATGTTTATGTTAGCACAACATGCAATTGTAAAACATTTCAATATTGGGCAAAATAAAACATTGAAATCCAAACACAACCCTATGTGAAACATGTATGTAATCCAGGTGCTATATATATCCCTTGCAGAATTAACGTTATTTGGATGAGTGACAGGCTCTACTGTGATGCAGCTCCAGCCTCCAATAAGACTTGGCTTACTTTGTGCACGGCCACTATTTTCTTGCCAGCTGCTGCGAGACGAGAAGGAAGAGAAACGAACATGCAGCCGACTGCTGAGCTCATGTTATTTGTAGTGAGCAATGCCCATTGCCATTGCCCAGGCGTTTAAACGCAAATTAAAACACCCTGGCCTTTTTATCTCTTTTATTCGTTTGAGCGGAGCGGAGCGGTGAGTGCGAGCGGGTGAAATCTGTATCGAGCGGGGAGCGGTCTCCCCAGGACCTGATACCTGTCTTCCGGGGTGTCACACTAGGCGAAACCATGTCCAAAAGACTGACATGCCAGTCTTTTCGTCAGGGCGTCGTGAGGCGTCCTAGACGTCCCGACTGTTCCCGACGCTGGTCTTTGATTCTGTCACACTACAAGAGGTGAAGACGGCCGATCGTCGTCCCCGACGGTCATATTCGGGCCCGATGCTGATAATCTGTCGCGCACGACCAAATCGGTCTATTATCGGGCTGAATTCGTGTAGTCTGAACCAGGCATTAGGTCTGGAAATAATAAAATGTGCGAATCTCTTTTTTCCACCATACATGAGTTTGCATCTCTGATTAATGGTATTTTCTGTTTGTTTTTCCAATCTCAGCTTGGGCGTGCACAGGAGAGGAGAGGAGAAGAGAGCACACCAGACCACACCAGACCGTTTGGGACACAAGGTAATGGGAACTCATTTGGGAAGATATTTTCCTAAGGGAATATAGAGCTGTTTTAGACCTACCGGTATTTTAACACAAAAACATCGCTGAATGTAGCTTGAATTGTAAAGTGTTGCATGAATTGCATTCAAGGACAGCCAACTTTCAGCTCAAAGTCACTAAATTCACTGACTAAATAAGCAGATGATATGGTGTCACCTTGTGTTGGCTAATGTTTACAATGCAGATCATTGACATTAGGTCTGGAAATAATAAAATGTGCGAATCTCTTTTTTCACCATACATGAGTTTGCATGTCTGATTAATGGTATTTTCTGTTTGTTTTTCCAATCTCAGCTTGGGCGTGCACAGGAGAGGAGAGGAGAAGAGAGCAGACCAGACCACACCAGACCGTTTGGGACACAAGGTAATGCTTACGGATCTATTTTTGGATTACAAAGTGGATTTATTTTCTCACAGATACAGTCTTTGGTTACAGGATGTAAAGTTTCAGTCACAGAATAAAGACTTTCAATCACAGAATAAAGACACATATTTCTCTCCATACAGACCACGGAGCTAGCGAGTCAAGGGCTGAGAAAGAAGAAGAAAATGGCTGGTAAATATACGCCGGGATCATCTCACTAACACCTCTCACACTATTTTATTACTTTATTAAATAAGCAACACCTTATATGTCCATTGGCCGCACAGTCGTTCGGCCCATGCTAATGCTACTATCGATAGCTAAGCTAACGTCACTGCTAATGGAAATCCCTCAGACGAGGACTTGCTCGGCTCTGTGTTGGCTGCCCCTGCCCAGTGATGGGTCGGTAGCGCGTCCGCCTGTCGTGTTGCCCTCCGGGGCCGCTTGGCGGGTGGTGCGCATCGAACTGGCTCCTTTCAGATAGACGGTCGGCCGATCCGACCGGGTGAAGTGCGTAGCATAATCACCCGAAGGCATGTTTGTAATAATGATACAATAATAACCATTGTAGCCAGCCAGCCAATAAATCAATCAATCAATCAATCAAATTTATATAGCATGCAGCTGTGTGGTCTGCCGACTAACGTTGAAGCTATGAATATTTGTGCCATAAAATCTACCGTAGTCATGGGTGATCACTGACTCATTAAACCTCGTATAGGACAAGAGGACAAACATGGTATGTATCGATAGTAAGCTGACGTCACTAACTGTGTGTGTGTGTGTGTATCGATAGTAAGCTGACGTCACTAACTGTGTGTGTGTGTGTGTGTGTGTGTGTGTGTGTGTGTGTGTGTGTGTGTGTGTGTGTGTGTGTGTGTGTGCGTGCGTGCGCGCGCAGTGGCTTGGCTGATAGGGGAGCTGAACTCTTTAGCCGACAGGCTACAGAGCAACAATGTCATCACATTTTCAGAGGCAAGTGACAGAGCAGAGCTCCTAAATGATCGTTTGGCAGAATACTCGGCTATTCATGAGGTGGAGGAGGTGGTCTTCGCCAACCTACGACAGGTGCTGGACCAACTTTCCAACGAACCCCGTGTCCGCGGAAGGCCATCTATTTACATCCCGATGGACGTCATCGAAGCATACCTCACCACAGGTATTGTTGTAGAAATATTTAGCCAAAGGTGTGCATGTCACTAGGCTTTAATACTGAAGAGAGTCAACAACACATCTCCAACGTACCTATACAGGGGGCACGGATCAGATTACACTTCGTACATTCTGATCTTCTGCAGCCCTATCTACTCTGTTGCCTGTACGGGGAGCAGTAGGAGAAAGTTGAAATGAACTATGAGCATCAAATGAAAATTGTGTATTATCCGAAATGCAGTTATATTAGTATATTGATTAACTATTGATTCTCTAAATATATGCTTGTGATTAAATTTTCCCCATCAGGTATAAAAGTCAAAGACATAGCTAATCTTTTTGGCGTGTGTCAGAGGACCATCCATCGAAGGATGCAAGAAGAAGGACTGAGGTAAGCATGTTGATCTTCATCTGTTAAACAACATTTCTGTTAGTGAGCTGTCACCGTCTTTGGGCGTCCGACATATGACTGCAATGATAACTATAGCCTAAATAGGGCCTATATCGTTTTAAAAGTGTTTTTATATCCACTAGTAGTGATTTTTTGTGTTATGTTTTGTTACAGGGCTTAGTTATGTGATTATATCATGTTTTCCTTCCTTACATACAGAATATCTGACTTGTATGCCAACATGAGCAATGCTGAGCTGGATGAGACAGTTCTGGAAATTCATACGGCTCACCCTAATACGGGCTACAGAATGATGAGAGCCTTTCTACAGGCGAGAGGACTGCGAGTTCAGTGTAAGTTTATGAATTCCTGAGGCCTGTACCACAAAGCAAGATTAGTTGTTTAGCCAGGTAACTTAGAGTTTAAACCTGGGTTTGCCGTACCACGAAGCAAGTTAACTTTTAACCTAGATAAATCACCACGGCAACTCATGCTGCAAAACTAACCTCGTCCGGACCAGGTTAATTTCAGAGGATAAGATCAAAATCCATGACAGACCCATATAATCGGCTCTCTCGAGTCACCATTCATATAAGATCGCCATATGAAAAATAGATTGCATTCAAATGAGAATAGAAAAAGAAAAACATTCCTGTCTCTGTACATAATTGAATTAAGCCTACTTACCACTTTGGAATATGTTTTATTAGCTGAACGATGCGTGGAGAAATATGATCACTATTAATCACCATACCATAAACGTCTCCAAAGCGCACCAATTAAGGTACCATGCACAACGGAGCTGAGGCTGATAATCTCAATAATACACGCCAGAAAAGCCTACTACATCTAAGAAATTTAATGGGATAGCCCCAATACTTTATATCCAGGCTACTCTTGCATGTTGTAGCTGCAACTGTGTCCTGTATGCCAATATATGAGCAAAAATATAGGCTAGTTTTTTATCAATGAAAACTATGCCCCCATCGTGTCAGTTCAGCAGCTTTCTCTTTTTTTATAGGCTATCATTATTTTTTATATGAATTACTCAATCAGTGCAACCAAACACATGAGATAATTATTAATTATGAATGAATAGACTAGTGACCACTGGAGAGACAGTTGACAGCCGGAACAGGAATGGCACCCGGGGGCAGTATGGGTTAGCGCCCCAGCCTGCGTCTTCCGCGAGGAAGAAGCCCAACAACCCACGAGAGGCCTTTTAGGAGGGCCATTCAGGCCTTAAGTGGAGCCTGCAGTGCCACTAAGTACTGGTGCTGCACGGTACCCAGCAAGACACCACCACGCCGGCAGGGGTCTGGTGCAGCGCACAGGTCCTGGACCTGGTGAGACGTATAGGAGGAGCCCGGCCGGGTGGCAACCCATATAGCCCAGCCCCTCTACGTGCCAGAGCCTCCAACCCCTGGTCCCCACAGAGAAGTTGCGGAGCAGCGGCTTGAGTGGCCCTAGCCACATGACCACCTTCGACCGTTACTAAGAGTGCTGACCGTGGGTAGCTACTGGGACGTAAGTCGGGGCTTGGCCAGCCCCGGCTGGGTCACCTGGGCGAGGGTGTATGATGTTGCAAGACCCGAAACATCCTATGACCCCAGGGTACATCACTGAGGATACGTCCCAGTTGCATCCATGTGATGTTTTTTCAATACATTGAGCATGCGTTTCTAAATCTATAATCTAAATAGGTTTACGGATTGTGGAAATTTTGACTGAGATTACACATTTACATTTCCACTCGCAAAAAACTGCTGTAGGAGACAGAAATCGCTGATATAAGTAAATCAAATGACTGATGTGAATACAAGCCGCAACTTTAGACAGTCCTTCAAATTTTTAGGTGTTATTTTAGATTCTCAACTTAAGTTTGGTAGGCATGTGAAGAAGCTGTGCAAAACTGTCAAAACCAATTTAAATTGCTTTCGCCTGATTAGACATTATATACCCCTTAAGGCAGCACAACAGTACATGCATGCCATGATATTTTCCCATTTATCATATTGCATAACCGTTTGGGGTCAGGCTAACCAAACAACACTGGCACCCATTAGGTCATTATATAAACAGGCACTGAAAGTAATGGCCCAGAAACCTGTTCGATGGCACCATTGCCAAATTATCAATAAATATAATTTACTAAGTTTTGACAGTTTTATCGGCTTCTCATTTTTAAAACTTATTTTTAAATGTGTGAACAGCCTTGCTCCAGAGATACTTTGCCAGTTAATAAACAAACAAGACGGTGGTATTAGAACTAGGGGTGCAGCAAGCGGGAACTGTAGAACAGCGAAACGCAGAACAACATTCGGACAGTCATCCTTCTCGGTAATAGGTACCAAATTATGGAACACATTACCACCTGAAATAAAAACATTGACAGAACTCACCGTATTTAACACACAAGCAAAACAATGGCTGAAACTGAAACAAGCCTGTGAACATTGACTTTTAGTATTGTACTATTTTAGTTTTCTGTCCTTATTTGTTTTGTGTTTTTGCTTTTTGTTTTTGTCTTTATTTTGTTCTGTTTTATATGGTTAGTTTTTAACACGTTAACTGCCAGCGACGTATGCATACGTCAAGCAGAATCCAACCGTTAACTGCCAGCGACGTATGGATACGTCAAAAAAATCGTTTTTTTTTTTTTGACGGTGGATCCTTGATCTGGCCCTTTTGCATCTTCTATTATACTGTTAGAGCCGCCGGGCGTGTGCAATCCATTCCGCCGACCCACTGAGTGGCGACGGTGCTCAGACTATTGAGTGTTGTTTGGCCAGAAACGCACGCATTCCAGCTGAGCTCAACCGAGGACCCAGAAGCGAACGAGCCTCATTCTCATACTGTAGGCGAAAACCTTTCACACGGGCGCACCCGTGCGCCGGGGGCTTCCACAGGTGGACTGGGTGGAAAGCACACTTTGAAGCGCGCAGCATAAGCCTAGAGTCACACAAGGCTTCGTCAAAGCTCTCAACCGAAAATCCAAGAACGGATTAAGCCACATCCACGCTCGCCGACGAGGGACCGCCAGAGAGAGGCTGCTGCTCACTGCTCAGACAGGCAGGAGAGACTCTGGCTTGTGACTGACAAACACGGAGACACGCCCACGGAGGGAGGAGTTGTAAGGAGAGGGGGTGCGGGTGCTGCTATGGAGGAAATTACTGTTCAGAACTATATTGTTTATGTCTGATGTCTCACTGATGCCAAAAATAAATGGTTAAAGTGACTGTTTGATATTGAATTTCACAAAACTGCGATTATCTCAGCTTTTTGTCTCAGACGCTGAAACCATGCTGTACTCAACGGCTAATATCTACATAACTACTAACTCTACAAACTAACTCTTTTAGACAGAGAAAGCACACATTCTATTAGTACTTTTGTGAACTTTGTGTTGACAAACTCCAAGCAGAAAATTATCCTTGGCTCTTGTAAAATGAGCCAGAATCCTCAAAAAAACCCTCTGGCAAAAGCTACCTACAGTAAAAAAAAAAAGGCTGGCAGTGAATGTGTTAACATTTTGGTACTGTTTTAATTTTTCTCTTGAACTTTTGTTTTAAAGGCCTAACCAGGGACAGGGGTTGCAAATTAGCCTTGGCTAGAAACCTGGATGCATGACATCTCTTTTGTAGGTCATATGAAATAATGTTCTATGCATTTGTCCCTGCTCAATAAACGAATAAAAAAAAAAAAAAAAAAAAAATCTGACTAATATCCAACGCGGATTTTCATTCTGTAAATCTCCGCTAAATGCTTTGACCACACTTGCGCTTTCATGAGGAAATGGGTGTGCCTGAAGCATGGATCACTCTCCGCTGTGCACATTGCATTGTGATTGGCTACCACACCTTTTTTGCATGGACGCGTCGCTGTGCACGTGCGGAAAACGCGCGTAGGCACAGGCAGATCCGAGATCGACAGATCCACCTGAAAACCCGTTACGTGGTACGGATTAGCCAGAAGGCGAATAGCTGATTCTGTCAAACCAGATCAAGGGGACAGATCCTCGATCTGTTTATCTCCGTTCGTGGTACAGGCCTCAGGTTAAATTGGCTGTGGCTATACAGGGCTGTGAGTACTTAAGTGGTTGTTAAAGTACTATCAGTGAGGGCTTGCTGTGTCTTGCTGTGAGGGCAGCACACCGTATACAGTATTGTTTCAGCATCAACATTTTTCAAAATGTGCATGTGCAATTGTCACATTGCAGGACATGCAATGTCAACTAAGGCAATTTCACTCCAATACATTGTTAACTTTTTTTTGCTTGATACAAGGAATACAATGAAAACAGAAAAAAACACTGTTAAATAAACAGTCAATTAAATATATCTGCAGTTGTCACGATTTTTTCCCTTTAGAGGTCAATAGCATAATTTGTGCTGTTTTTCAGTTTCAAGGGTGCGAGATTCCTTGAGAAGAGTGGATCCGTTTGGAACCGAACTGCGCGCCCTGGCCAATCGCACGCTTCACCGCAGACAGTACTCTGTTCCTGCCCCCAATTCAATGTGGCATTTGGATGGAAATCACAAATTAATAAGGTAACATTTCTACACCTGTTGTTTTCACCATATTTATAACTATTTAATTTTTTTTTTCTGTAACCAGTTTAGAGATGTCACAATACCAGAAATGTAGTAAGTCTTAATTCCATGATTCTTAATACCCAATTTGATACCATGGTAAAATGATAAATCACTAAAAATAAAATCAGCAAGCAGTGATGCGCCAGCGTTTTGGGATATTTTTTTACAATATGCCAAAGCTCGAAGCAAACTCTGTAGAACGGCTGGAGACAAACTGTTTGGGGGAGATTGAAGAGGAAAGTCTCACCGTTCTTGTCGAACAAACCGCTTGTTCCAACGCTGTTTCATTCGGGAGAAAGAGCGAGGGGAAGAGAGGCCGGTTTGTCGAGATATGCTGCTCAAAGTTTATTTTTTATTTTTTTAAAGATTTCATTCTGGTTGGTACTCTGGTATAATAATACTGTAAGACTGATTGCTACTGCCAGGTTCAGTGTTAACTCTTTAGAATTAATTAGTACAATTTGAGCACTGTCGTGCAATTCCAGTGAAGCACTTCATTGTTATTGTTCGAATACTAAAAAAAAATATATAAACTTTAACCAAAACTTTACATTACCCTACATTATTTTTTTAGTATTCGAATATTCGTGGGAAAAACTCAGTCGAATATTTAAATGTTAAAAAGGGCATTCGTATCTAGTCCCCCTATTCGCCACCTCTCCAGGAACCAGACTGGTACTATGTTAATGCGCTGCCCCTGAAATGGTCTCTTTTCTGATGATCCTGGTTGTCTTTCACTTTCAATAACGATAGATTCCAGGGGAGTTAAAATATGATATGGGGCTCAACAGATGGCCAAGGACCCAAGCTTTCAGAGTCGATTTAAAAGAGGGGTTGTCGAGTTAACTCGTCATTGGTGGAGAAGCGTTGTATTCTGAATGATGAGTTAACTCGTCATTGGCGGGCAATGAGTTAAGTATTGCTTACTTTGGTGGTAGCTGAAGTGTGTATATACTTAAATGACTACTGCATGCAGTAGAAGTAACTTTCAGTTGTTGAATGACTTTAAGGACTTGAATAAGTACTACATCTTCTAATAGTAGAAGGGGTTGAAGTACAACAGAATATATTAGTAATATTTTCCTTCTTTTTACTAGGTGGAGATTCGTGATTCACGGTGGTATTGACGGCTTCAGTCGTCTTATTGTTTTTCTGAAGGCTGCTACCAACAACCGAGCATCTACTGTACTGCACAGTTTCCTTGCTGCAATTGACCGGTTTGGTGTGCCATCTCGTGTGAGGACAGACAAGGGATTGGAAAACATTGAAGTTGCACATTTCATGGTGAACAATCGTGGGGAGAACAGGCACTCCCACATCACCGGGAGAAGTGTGCACAATCAAAGGTAATTGCCATGCCTATTTCTCTTAATTTTGTGTAAATGAACTAAATTACGTCTTTATAGCGGGGGGATTCACATGGAACGGTAAAAAGGAATAGAGCCCGCATACTGCTCAACGTTATCCCAGTAGATTTATTTTTACGTTTTGGTCTGCAAAGACCTTCTTCAGAAAACTTTCTGAAAGTTTCTCAGGTTCTACTGGACTAATGATGTTTTTTCATGGGTTGTATTACATGAATAACAAAACTAATTTATACATAAATCTTACTATATCTTTGTCTGGTGTGTAACAAAAATACGTACAACTTTTTTTGTTTGCAGGATTGAACGGTTATGGAGGGATGTGTATCAGCAAGTCCTTGACCTATTCCACACTCTCTTCAGAAACATGGAGGCAGAGGGGCTATTGGATCCTGACAATGAGATTCATATCTTTTCGCTGCACTGGAGCTTTCTGCCTCAGCTACAACACCAACTTGACTTCTTTGAAGAAGCCTGGAACCAACACGGCCTTAGAACAGAGGGCCGTCAATCTCCCTATCAACTTTGGATACGATTTCGAGAGGCTGAGGATACTGAAATGGCACGTATCAGATTTTTTGTTTCCAATTCCGAACAAGCATTGATTAATACTAGGTGTGACAAAATATCGTGCCATAAGATATCGCAATATTAAAACGTGACAATATTTCTCGTGGATGTGAAAAGCTGTCTCGCGATATCAGGACATAGCAAACAAAAAAACGTCCACACTCAATTTTCACAATTTAAATTTTTACGTGAAATAGGCATAAAAATTTGTCAATGGAGTAAGTTGATTTTTTCTTATTACAAGTTGACAAGTTGCTCTTCTTATTTCAAGAGAAAATGTGCTTGAAACAAGTGAAACTACTGAAAACGCTCATTAATTCCAAAGGACCGATGGTACTGGGAAATATAGCAAGCTAAATAGCTTTGCTACTTTTAGCAAGCGAACACAGGTCCAGAATGTGATGTGTGTGTGGTCCGTCTTGAACACAGACAATCTTTGGCTCCCTTACGCAATGCCGTATCTGACCAGTCTGTTCCACAATGCATTCTTCAGTCTGCTAAATAGCTGAGAAAGATGCCAAATCAAAAGTCATTATGAGATCAACTTTGACCTGGAGAAAAATGGCTTCTGTTCGCATTTAAAATGTAACTAAACGTATTATTTTTAAATAATATATGTTTTGCCTTTATTAGATAGTGCAGTTAGAGACGGACAGGAAATCATGGGGGGAGAGTAGGGGATTGACACGTAGGAAAGGTCTGGCCGCTGCCGGCTGCGATTCGAACATGGGACACCCTGCTCAGAGAACGCGGTTCCCATGTAGTATGCGTCCTAACCATTCCCCTACCGAGGCGCCCCAACTAAAGTTATTTCAAACTTAATTATGACTTACAGTTTCACATAATTTCAAATTTGGAAAGTTTGCATAAATATCTTCTTTCTATCAAGGTGGAGGAGGACTATGGCATCGACTGGGATGGGCCGCATGAACATGAAGCGGAAGGACTTCAAGTTCCAGATATCCTACTGCCCCGGGAACTCACTGCAGAGGAGACAGCAGGACTGCCGAACCCAAATGTGTCCCTCATGGATGCAGTGGATGTCTATACCGCAACTATAGAGCAGTTGGTGGACATGTTTGGAGAACTGGCTTGAGACTAGAGCTGCAACGATTAATCGATTAGTCGATCGACAGAAAATTTATCAACAAGGATTTTGATAATCGATTAATCTTTTTGAGTACAATTTTAAGAGAAAAGGTCTAAATTCTCTGATCCCAGCTTCTTAAATGTGAATATTTTCTGGTTTCTTTACTCCTGTATGACAGTAAACTGATATTATCTTTGAGCTGAGGACAAAACAAGACATTTGAGGTCGTCATCTTGGGCTTTGGGAAACACTGATCGTCATTTGCTACCATTTTATAGACCAAACAACTAATCGATTAATCGAGGAAATAATCGACAGATTAATCGATTATGAAAATAATCGTTAGTTGCAGCCCTACTTGAGACTAGGAAGGGAGATCCTGTCCAGAAAAACTAGTCAATGTCAGCCACAGCCCCTGGATCATCCAGCGCAGCTTCATCAACAAACAATGTTGAATGCCTCTTCAACAGTGAGTTCAACATTTATGGTTGCCTGCGCTCCACGCCATGCCGCTACTCAAGATCATCTTGAAGAAAGCTGATTCTAAATGGAAGCTGTTCCTCCAGGACTTGGAGAAAGAGGACGAACAATGTCGTTTTTATCATCGAGAGGGAAATGGTCAATTATTCTCCTGTCTGATGGACCTGACAATAACCACAGCTCAGAGGACGTTCCGCCTCTCTGTCCTGCTGAATACCTGTGGTGCATTCTGAGACTGCTACAACCTTAAAAACCTCCCCATCACATCTATCAGTTACCTGAGCAGGCAGCACAGCCAAGACATAATGACCTTCATCATAGACCCCTCCTCAAACCTCATAAGCCCCGCCCCTTATCACTCAGCTCCCTATTATTTACCCTGAAGGGCAGAAAGGCTATACTATATAGTGCGTGTGTGTGTGCGCGTGTGCCCGACAAAGCTAAATGGCTTACAGGCTGGGGAAAGTTATTATTGTACTGTACAGAGCAGGCTACATTCTATTGAAAGGGCCCTTGAGGATAAAATAGACCTCTCAGCCATTAAAGGAACACTCCGCCCATTTTCAACCAGCTTTGTATCATTAGAACATCAGTAGTATATCAGAAAACTGTAAACGGTTTTGAAGTCTGTCATTTAATTTGACAGTTATTGAGTGTTAAAGTGTGGACCAGTGACATCACTGGTCCACACTAACTCAAATTAATAACTCATCAACTCAAATCAACTCTCAATAACTGTCAAACTAGATGAATGATGAATAGTTTGACAGTTATTGAGAGTTGATTTGAGTTAATGAGTTATTAATTTGAGTTAGTGTGGACCAGTGATGTCACTGGTCCACACTTTAACACTCAATAACTGTCAAATTAAATGACAGACTTCAAAACCGTTTACAGTTTTCTGATATACTACTGATGTTCTAATGATACAAAGCTGGTTGAAAATAGGCGGAGTGTTCCTTTAAGAGGAATCCCAAAGCCCTATTCCTCTCCTTCACACACATTGTTGTGTGTCATTTCTGTTGTGTGCCATTCACTTGATGAAAGGGATGAAAGAAACACATCTGTATGTATTGTATGTCTATGGAAGAAAACGGATCACATCTATTCATCAGCTCTCACAACACTGTATGGCTGATAAAAGCACAGCAGCGATGGCTTATAGTTAGCACACTCAACATGTCTGAACACTGTAAAGATGCTGTATTAATAAATACTTCAATAACTCATTAAAAGCCTGTCTGGAACAAACATTTGTACAAACAACTTAAAACCGATATAACAGATGAAGTGGCAGAAATCTCATAGAAAATTCTTCACTAAATGTTATTGCTGTAATAATGTAATTTTACAAGATACATTTTGTAATCTATGTAAATGTAGACTTACCTCAGTACCATTGGGGAAAAAACAATAGAACACATTATGTGGTTGTATTTACACAGGGTTCCCACTGGTCCTTGAAATCCTCGAAAGTTTGTGAATTTGAAATAAAAAATAAAGGCCTTAAAAGTTTGTGAAAATACTTAGACATGGGTCCTTGAAAGTGCTTGAATTTAGGGTAGCATATGTCCCCACAGTATTTTTTGCTGTGTCAAAGAAAGCAAGAGACCACATAGTCTGCCATCACTAGCACAGTTGGGAAGTGTTCACACATTCAAGCCTTTTTTACCTAACATGTCAGTTTTGAACACCTACAGAGTAGTTCTGCATGATTTCCAGCTCAAAATACTTCATAGTCAGTTCAAAGGAGGAAATCATGTCAGTGGATTACAGCAGGAAGTCTACAGCTCATGTTTTGTGACTTTGCTGAGGTTTGCAGTTGACATCCGACATAACATTGTGTGTATGTACTAAAATACGGATCGGGTCATCAAGGGGACACGTTTTCCAGGACGTGGAAGCCATCAAGAGGCCCATGACGACGGAGCTGCAGAGAATCCCAGGAGAATCGGCGGAGAAACATGGGAAAGTGCGTTGGACTCAAGAGGGATTATTTTGAAGGGGAAAACTTGAAACTTGTAGGTTGTAGTTTATATTTGAAATGTATTTTTGTGACCCCAGTCCTGTTTCTTTTCTGACACACCTTGTATAGCTGGATTGTGTATTGTCAATGTCAGAAATTGTGGACAATTTGTTACAGGGATAGTAAGTAGTAATGTCTATAATCTGAATTCATGGACATTACATGTTTATCTGTTATTTTATTAAGTGGCCCCAGTAACATTTGTTGTTTAAGTTTTTGTTTTTAAATCTAATTCAAAAGTCTGTCAGCTCATCTATTTAACAAAGAATTATAAAGTTCTGATGGCTGTGGGCACAAAAGATCTTCTGTAGCTCTCTGTCCTGCAACGAAGAGAGAGGATCCATCCACCACCGTTGTTTCTTTGGTCCATCAAGGTGTTGTGAAGTGGATGATCCATGTCGTTCAGGATGGCCTCCACTATCTTCAGTGTGCTTCTCTCCACCACATCCCCCAGAGAGTCCATCCTGGCTCCGATCAGAGCCCCCCTCCAGCCTCCTTGCCTGCTTTTTTCCCAAACTGCAGACTGCAGAATAAAACCGTAGCCTACACTCACCACCACAGACTGATAAAATATCTTCAGCATCTGACTGCAGATGTTTAGAGATCTGAGCTTTAAGAAATAGATGCAGCTCTGCCCCTTTTTGTAGAATGCGTCTGTGGTAAGTTATCAGAACAACTTGTTATCCAAGTCTACACCTAGATATTTACCACCTGGTCCACCCCACAAGTGTTCACTGGCTGAAGAGAGGCTTGAACCTGCGGAAATCCATGATCATTTTCTTTGTGTTTGAGGTGTTAATTAGGAGGCAGTTTTTGTGACTCCAGTCATTAAGGCTTTTTCATTCAGGAATGGATAACGGTGATGATGTCATCAGGGGCAAACTTGGGCTGTTGAAACGGTGATGATGTCATCAGTGATGTCATATCAGCGATGATGCCAGACTTGGGCTGTTGAAACAGTGATGATGTCATCAGTGCCAAACTTGGGCTGTTGAAAGATGTATTTTCCTTGAATGGGCTAGAGTTGCATGAGGATGCCTGGTTGCTATACGATCTGCCCTTGTTAATTGTCTGTGAGCAAGCTAGTTCTCATTATAAAAAATCTTGTAACAGTAATTAACCTTGCTTGAGAGAGTTCACACACTAAACCAGTTCAGAAGATTGGGACCAGTGCTCACAGGTCAGGCAGGAACAATTTGCGTAAGTAATTAACCTTGATCCATGTCTCAAACTATGCAGTGTTTGGTCCTTGAATTTGGGGACAAAGTCCTTGACAGGTGCTTGAATTTATTAGATATGTATTTCTGATAGAATAAAAACTACATGAAATAGATTGTATCGCGCTTTTATATTGTCATTAATAGTAACCGTTTTATAAAAGCAATAGCCTACATCACTTCAGTCCATGATATGCGCTGATTATATCACACGAGGGTTTTTTGAGCATATACCATGGCATGGCCTGTTGTATATATTGTGAATATTTCTATGGTTGTCAATAAACTAACTAACTGTGTCAAATAGCATAATTATAGGCTATGTACAGGCTACAGGTGTCTCTTCTAATTTATTACAAAAAGGTCAACAAAACAGGTTTCAAAATTCAAACTACCATTTGTAGAAACGAAATTTTAAATATTACACCTTTTCTTTCAAAGATTTTTTAAAGTTGGAGCCTAATCTTACTGCGGTTGAAACACGGTTTGCTCCTGCAGCGTAGCTGCCTTAGACACATCTAAAAGTGAACTGTTACACACGCCCACATTCATACCGTGAAAAGTGTTTGGAGTAGCCTATAAACATTCATCTTTCTGATTAATCCCTGAGCTCCACCAGTAAATGCATGTTTTAGATCCTCTGACCAGCACCATCTCCGTTTTCTGACATACATCAACGATAATATCGTGGGGGGGGGGGGGGAATTGTAACTTTGAGTCAAGTGCTCACAGTTGAATAAGGTTCATTGAGTCATATATTAGCAAGATGAGGACGTTCTTATTTGTGAATCAGTCGGGTTGAACTGATTTAGAAAAAATGGGAAACCCCTCCATTACGAAGAATGGAGGTCGGTCTTCCAGTTGCAACAACAGTATTTTCCACTCATAACTTTGGATATTGGATTTGATCTGTGTCTGTAAACATGTTTCATCTATATGTTTACATGGTCTGTGTAATAGCATTGTAGTGAGGATTCTTCAGAATTGACGAGGAATTTGGTTGATTCTTTTTGGTTGCTTTATTTACAATTATTAACATGATTTTGTTGGTGCCAGATAATTTAAGCAAATCTCTTTATCTGCCCCAGCTGCTTCCACTTCTCATTTCCCCACAGATGCCTCCCATTATAGTGCTTGGGTGGAACCGGGTGTGGCGCAGGTAAACACAGTGCAGTTGCGCTGTCCATGGTGCTGAATCCTCATCAGGCATTTTTGCAGGATGAGTTGTAACAAACGTATTACAGATGGTCTGTTCCTGTGGTATTATCATGCAATGCTAACAGTTGGTCAGCTGTGACATCTTTCAGGGTACACAAACGCCATAAACACACGTTACCTGCTCAGCATCAAGCTGTTGACCAGAAACACAACATAGCTACAACTCAGTGTTATGGTCTGTGTGCAGGGGTGGGTAGTAACGCACATGAGGGTTTTGGTGCAATAATTGCTCATTAATCTGTGTCTGGCAAGCTATGTCAAAAGCATGCAAGATTGTGTCTAAATGGAATTCCTTTTCCAATTTTTCCACAATGATTGTCTGTTAATCGGGGATAAACCGATTAAATTCCAGCCCGCACACCCTGAAATATATTTAAAAAAAAAAGGTAACTTGTACTCAGTAAATTAACCAGGTACTTTTTTAAACTTTTACATGAGTAAACATTTTCAGTACTCTACCCACCCGTCTGTGGGCTAAAATCACACACAGCTCAGATGAGTGATAGAACTTGCAAAAAAAAAAAAACATGAATCAATCTCACTCTCTCTTACTGAATGCTCTTATTGACTGGGTATTTTCACATGTGGCAACCTGAGCAGCGGGCGGTTCTTGTGCGTAAAATGTCCCACCAGCACCATTGATTATAATAAAACACAGGACCACAGGGTCCCATTTAACAAACTCCTACTTCATAACCATAGTCCTCAAACCAATGGGTGATGTCACAGTAGCTACATCCAATTATGTATAGGATTGAGACACAAGGACAATCGTGGAACTCAACATTTTTAATAGTGAAAACGACAAATGCATAGCCTAATCTTCACATATGAACATGTAAACTTAAATGTGATCGACCGAGTAAAAATAGTGAAAACTACAACACAAATGCATAGCCTAATCTTCACATATGAACATGTAAACTTAAATGTGATCGACCGAGTAAAAATAGTGAAAACTACAACACAAATGCATAGCCTAATCTTCACATATGAACATGTAAACTTAAATGTGATCGACCGAGTAAAAATAGTGAAAACTACAACACAAATGCATAGCCTAATCTTCACATATGAACATGTTGAAGCTTAAATGTGATCGACCGAGTAAAAAGTTAAAAAAAAAAGAAAAAAAAAAGCTGTTTTTCCATGGCAATAGTACCCCCCTTCACTCATGCTTGTTGAGGATTCTAAAGTTGTTCTGACTAACTTTTAGTTTAATATGCAGAAATACACGTAAATCCAGTGACAGCAACTGGGAACACGGAACGTTTGTAAGAGCGCAAGTGAAAACAGAACTAGAGGTTTTAATAGCGGGCTCGCGAGTGTTCGGGGTGAAGTTTAAGGTCCCCGACAGGGTTTGGAGAGGTCACCGGACGTCCTAAAGCTAAATGAGGCCAAAGCCATACTTCATTGACTCCATCGACCCAGCAATGTTTGTACAGAAATCTTCGTAAGTTCTGCACTCCAAGGGCAGTTTGAGTGTTGTGAGGCAGGTGGAGGCGGTCGGCATCAGCAGGCTTGGAGACACCTGGACATAAAGATGCTGTGGGAGAATCTGCCAACCGGTCCAAAACTTCAGAAGTTTTCTTAGAGTGTCAGAAGAAGCTGTAAAAAATAACAAAGTCAAGTAGGGGAAAACACACATATATATATATATATATATATATATATATACACACACACACACACACACACACACACATATATAGAGAAATGTTCAAATCAAACTAAGGTGCAATCACCTTTTTTGATTTGAACATTCCAGTAGATGATATTGTGATTTCAATTAAATACTTGTGCAGTCCTAATTTTACATTAAAAAAAACTTTTACTGAAAGTATAAGACATTGTGATATTTATAGTTTCACTAAAGTAAGTGATCCGAGTACATACAGTACTCTACTGTTTAAATGTTTTTAAAATGTAATAACTACACTACTTCAATACTAATGATTTATAGCTGAATGTGTCAGAGCAATAGGTGGCCATTGAACTGTAACATCTGTACACCCTCTATGCAGTCTATCAATCATTGATTAGTCCAACAATGAAGTTGGGCTAATCTTGTTGCCGACAGTAATGTTCATTGTGTTCCGTGTTAAAAATGATATTAGGTTTTCTTAGGTGAGTGATGTCAGTAATTTTTATATCAAAACATTTAGATATAAGAATTTATTACTCTGGATAAATATGTCAACTATCAGCACATCATGGATGTAATTAAAATAATGATCACTTTTAGTTAATTTGTATTCTGTAGATTTAGGTGTAATGCAAGTAAACCACTGAAAGTCCAACTGATATTTGTGTTATATCATTTTTCATACCGTTTTGGATGTATTCTCTGAGGAATCCAGTGACTTTGCATGACAGTTCAAGGTCAGCCTCCTCCTCCTCATCACTGTCTGCTCCTGGCCAAATCACCCTTCTCAGGATCATCTACAAAACAAATTGCACCCTGTTCAGAATAGTAGTGTACCATATCATTCACACTTTTTAACTCCATCCGGTCAGCTTTCAGTGGAAGTGGAAAGGACTGTTTGACATTTTCTGTTAAATATTAGCTAAATTTATGTTGCAGAAAACTTGTAGATATTGATGTAAACTTAACTTTAATATTTTAGCAGGGTTAATAAATACATTGACAGCAAAAAATAATTTCATTGTGCGGGGAAACGTGCGTCCCTACTGTTCATACGACAACAAACTAGACCGACCGATATATCGTTTTACCAATTATCGGGGGGCCGATATTGGCAGATTACCGATATATATATAATATATATTTTTTATTAAACAGACAAAAAAAAAAATCACACATTAAACCTGAGGAAATGTTTTCGGAAACATAGTACGGTAATTATTTCTTTACAAAAATAATATTAGATTTTTGTTATTATTTTTTTCCCCACAGACCCCCTTAATATCAGTATCGGCCCTAAAATCGGCCAATATTCTTTACTCAGTACTAAGTGGTGATTTCAAGTTTTTCATATTGTAAATGTTCATTTTTGTACTGGTACAAAAATAAATTAACAGATAAAAAAATATCGGACGATATATCGTATTAGTCATCGTTTACTTCCTAAAATCGGTATCGGATTTAAAAAACCATATCGGTCGATCTCTTCAATAAACACTTTGAATCTATCTGCATTATGTGCACTCACAGCTGTGGCACAAGTTCGTGCTGACACACCGTCACATGGTTCTGCATTCGCAATGATTGGACAGAGCTGTTAAGAGCTTCTTAAAGAGCGATCTTAAGTGATCTAAGAAGACCTCATCTGGGAAACACTTATCTTCGCGACCCTTCTTAGCTTAAGACATTCTTAACTGTGCCCTTAAGTCCATATGATCGATCTTAACTGGGAAACATGAACATTATCAGTTTAGTTTTCTTCTTCCCCCTCGAGCAAGTGCTTTTCAATGTCTGAGCCAACATCTGATACAATGCTCAATTTAGCAGTGTGCTTTCAGCGCATAGGATACAAGTCACTGGGCTTCTTCAGTGCTGTTTTTTTTCTTCCTTTGGCATTTAACAACAGACTGGAACACCCGCAGGCATATATGCTGCCCATATCAGGTCTGGAAGAATAGCGTCCATGTATGTGGTATGTGGTTTTCAGAAGTTTGGCATCAACTTTGTACTAAAGTATCGGTTTTCGTGACATCCCCTTAAAACTATAATATATTAATACCTCTGGTGTCATCAGAAGTGATGACGATCGTGGGAACAAGACTTCCATTAGTTCTGGGCGCGCCTTCAACATTGGGAAAACACCAGTGTCCTTCAATCCTTTCTGGATTTGCTTTGCTTGTTTCTCCCGTCTGCCAATGACCTGTAAAAAAATGTGACAATAAATAGATGTTAACACAAATTACCTGTGAGGCCAGCTGCTGGTGCTACACGGAGTGTCATGTAGATGTCAACATTTCCAGATAAGGAAAAAAAAAAATTAGAAGCCATCCTTAATTGATGCCGGGAATGTTAATCATTTTTTTTCTCTCCTAGTAATCCATTTTTGACTAGTACAGTGTCCACTCAGGCTGTGGCTGTTAGAAAGAACTCTCCATTATATGGCTCTCCAGCAGTGGTATAATGGCCATGGTATTTATACCACTGCTGTGAACCAATCAGATTGCTTGATTTGAGAGAGCCGTTTTATAAGATCGGTTTTTGTTGATTATAAAAATGTCCCATGTCTGATTGCACCAAATGGGAGTATAATTGTGTCTTTGCTCGAGAGCAATACACTTGAAAAGTTTGGAGTCAATCAGGTTGTAGAGATATTTGAATTGCAGACAGATAAATACTGAGATTCCTGGCATTTATAGAGCGGACAGTACATACCCCATGGTGCAGAATAGTCTGTGCCAGCCACCTTCTGTTACTGACATTGACCAGTGGGAGGTCCCAACTGAGTGCCAAGGAGTTGATGGAGTGTCTCTCCTGTGGAGTCAGTTCTTCGTTGCTTTCAAGCTGTTGATTATAAAGAAGTAATGAGTGTACAGGGTTTTGATTTAAGTGGGTTTTCCTTATAGGTTTTGGTAAGGTGCGATTCTCTAACTTCACCACCAGAGGAAGTATCCCTTTATATGAGCGCTAGTTGTTTTAGGCTCCAATCCAGACAGAACAGCCTGATTGGACGAACGCAATTAATGACTCCCGTCTCAACTTTCCCTGTATAACACAGGACACATCTTCTGTAAACAGGTAACATGTTGAGGCCTGTAACAGGTTGGCCAACTGATATTTCGTCGAGTGAAACATCTTATATTAGAGTCCACTAACCAATGGGTGATGTCACTGATGTTACGTCCACAAATCTAAACGGTCTATTTATGGTTTCAACATATACAGTAGTTCTTGTCTCCAGAGGTATAAGATGTAACCTCTAAGCTATGGCTATCACCAAAGTTGCATTTCTTGTACTTGAGAAATGGCCCAAATTCACATTCAAGGTATGTTTTGGCAATTAGCATTAGGGTCATTATGTAAATATCTAAGGATACCTACCAGAGTTACAACCTCAACGACATCCATGTCCGGGCAGTCTTCTGTTCCAATAATGGGGTTTTGTTCACCATGTCCACTAATAAGCGGGAAAAAGGACCTGCTCAAACCCGCAAAAGTTGGTCCTCCGTGAAGGAACGAGTGTCCTATGATGCGTCCCAAAACCAGGAACAGGTCGCCATCTAAGAGTGCCCGGGCAGTTGAGGGGACCTGGTGATCCCCTTGTCCATCGAAGAAAAGAGTCTTGTCAATAGCATCCACTGAGAACAGGATACAAAGGTTTAGTCACATACGGTTTATATATTTCTGTGTTTGTTTTTTGAGATTGCAATTATTTCAGTGAAACACTCACCCAGTCTAAGACTGAACCCGTATTGTACCTTCTCCATCCCAAGGGAGAAAAAGTACTGCGTAACTCCATCCCCAAAAGCAGCATCACCTGCAATTCAGTGAGTTCAGTTGTACGGTCAAATTAAATGATAGTTCAAATTTTTGGACAAGAAGTTGATGGCATACCGGCCATCATTATAGTGGATGCAAAGATGTCACAACGTTTTAAGAGTCCCCTGCTCTGAGCTGCGCTATCACCTGTTTCTTATCGGAGAAGAAATTAAGAAATAATGGCCACAAGAAAAGAAAAAAAGCAGATTCATAGTGTGTCTGACTGATGCAAGGACTGTTGTTTTAAGTGTTAAAATAGTGCAACACAACACATGCATGATTTTTTGTAGAGCAAAACTACAAGTGGCCCCCTCATATCTAGAAACACTTTTTAAGTAGATATGAGGAGGATATGCAGGTCTGGCTGGGAAGTGTTGGAATCTTTAAGTTTTTCATGGCAGAGGGTTTTTCAGATGTAGAAAGTGTAAATGGTGGAAAATTGACACACTAAATAATATTTGGCCTGTGATATTTTTCACTATGTGGCCCACAACCAAAAGGTTTGGCCACTCCCGATTTAGATGGTCAAAGGCAAAGTGCACCCATCCACAGTCATATGCCCGGCAAAATGTGGTGAGAAAAACATCTCACCCAGCTTTGCAGCGATGACAGAGGTGCTGATGCCCACTGTGATCACGGATTATGATCATATATGGGCCATCTTGTGAGCTCGTAT
Source organism: Poromitra crassiceps (assembly GCF_964638095.1). Classification (NCBI taxonomy): domain Eukaryota; kingdom Metazoa; phylum Chordata; class Actinopteri; order Beryciformes; family Melamphaidae; genus Poromitra; species Poromitra crassiceps. Next base: position 201,141 of record NW_028152184.1, read on the forward strand.
TTGGCAAACAGTATGGATGAACAACATTGCAAGGACCCAACTCATAAAAATATGAATCCATAAAAAATGCACTGGAGGGGGGCTGTAAAGCAAGTGAATATTATTTTTAAGAGATAAGCAATTGCTTGGAATAACATACCCTTCAGTTTGACAGTGAACGGACTTGTCCAATCTACACCGTGGCGCTTGTAGATGGACAATATCTCCCTTTCACGGTCCTCCTGTTCAGTGTCCATGAGATCAAGCGTCACAGCAACGGATGGCTTGTTCTCAGATTGCGACAGTCTTTCTCGTCTGTACATGTTAGCAGCCATGATGAGGTCAGGCGCTGTCTTCCACTCCGCTATAATAAAAAAAAAAATCGCACTGTTAGTCCTTACACACTTCATGTCTTAAAATTTCCTACTGCAAACATAAGGATAGGCAAATGTCAAAAAATTGTCCTGGGTGCAATGATGAAAACAAGCTGTGGGAAAGACACCTTCTGTTTCTTCCACTTCCATGGGCTGATTGCTGGTGGGGGTAGGCCCTTCAATAGCCCTGCTCCATCTCTCTGGTGTGGCGCTAGCTGTGCTTTCCTCTGAGGAGATGTTGCTCAACTCACTCCTGCGCCGTGTCTCTGGTGTGGCGTTAGCTGTGCTGTCCTCTGAGGAGATGTTGCTCAACTCACTCCTGCGCCGTGTCTCTGGTGTGGCGTTAGCTGTGCTTTCCTCTGAGGAGATGTTGCTCAACTCACTCCTGCGCCATGTCTCTGGTGTGGCGTTAGCTGTGCTTTCCTCTGAGGAAATGTTGCTCAACTCACTTTGGCTCTCTCCATTATTCCTGTCAGAGAATTAAAAGACATGCTCATAATTTTTTTTTAATTTGTCATCTTGTTGTGGGGAAGGCATGTGTAACTGCTCTATTAAGTAGCATATATATTATACAGATTTGTATACAAATGAGTTCACCGTTTTACTGTGAAACCGCAAGTGCCAATGAGACATGATGATGCTTTGACAGGCAGTCTCTCCTGAAAAGGGACTTAACAGAATGATATCTGATGCTTGATTTCCCTTTTATAGCGGTTGTTGGACAACAAGCCTGTTCTTGCATATGCATATATATTTTAAACAGCTTACTGATTTTTTGGGAGAAAATTTTATTAAGTTAAGAATTGTATAAATGCAAAATAGCTCTAAAGATATGAAGTGTGTTGCCTGCAAAGCATGAGGACTGACATCAAATCCTGTCTGCTGGTATATTACTTCTCAAGGGCACTGGCGGTGTGACTCAGAGAACCCTCTGCTGCCAACTTCATGAATCTGTACTTCATACATTTTTGGGTAATTTTCACATGCCCTCACCCTAAGACAATAGAAGACTGGCAACAATGTTTATTTAACCAAATTGGACCAAGAAAATATTACTGAGGTTGTGATCATTGGTACATGCCCCTCAGGTATTAAAGAAATCACTCACTTCTCGCAGAGGTCAATGTGGCCTTCCATATCCGCGAGGTGAATTTTCTCTCTGCAGTAGAGACATTCAATTAAGGGTCCAGATGGTGAGGAGGTTTCCTGAAGGTCCTATAACAATACAGAGACAAATATAAGAAAGATATGTGTAAACAGGAAAGGAACAACACTACTGCCAAATGGCCAGTGCCCCTTCTAAACTTTACAGCCAGTTGGGAACTGGCTACAGTGCCTTTAAATAAAAGTTGTGGATTTCCTCATTCAAGAATGCATTCATTTTCCCACTATTTTTTTAACATTAATAACAACATATCTTGTATTATTTTGACCATCTTAAAAGTTTTGCTTTGAACCCACAGTCATACAATTTAAGCATATATATTTCATCAATGGATTTAGACCTTCGATATATCTCTTTCCAGAACCTTCAAAAAGGTTAACTCCTCATCTGGAAGAATCTTAACATATACCGTAAATTCCGGACTATAAGACGCACCGGTCTATAAGCCGCGGGACCAAAATTGACTATTTTTTTCTTCTATAAGCCGCACCGGTCTATAAGCCGCGGGTGTTTTGATGTTTAATTACCATATGAAAGGGTTCGTGCACAAGGATTCAAGGATTCAAGGATTCAAGATTTATTAAGTGTCCCAAAAGGGCAAATTGGATTGCAGGAAGCGTAGTACGAAGTACATACATAAAAACAAATAAGACAAAAAGAACATTGTAAAAGCAGTCTAGAGCAGCAGTTTAAAGTGCAACACAATAGTTAAAGTGCAAATGACAACAGTAGCAACGATCTAAAGTGCACAGTAGAGATATAAAGTGCATAGTAGCAAAGTGCAGTTCACTCACAGCAGCACATTTATATCACAAGAAAGAGCTACAATGTATCATTGTATTAAAGCACAAGAGAAAAAACCTCAGTCCAGACCAAAGGGCAGACAAAGTATATAATACAGATATACTGTATTGTACCCCTAAGAATAAATAAAGATAAAAGAATAAAAGAATAAAAGGATAAAATAAATAAATAACAGCAACGGCAGATGGGGAGACATTACATTTGTACCCCAGCAGCGTTCAACGCTCTGATAGAGACAGGCACAAAGGAATTTCTGTACCTGTTCTTTTTAACTATGGGGGCACGAAGGCGGAGCCCGGAAGGAAGCAGCTCATATTCGAACCTCAGAGGGTGGGCATCATCTGATCGGATGGACTCAGCTTTCTTCAGCACCTGTTTATTACAGATCTGGTCCAGGCTTCTGAACTGGGTTCCGGCTATTTTTGAAGCCACCTTCACTATTCTCCCCAGGGAGTTCTTGTCTTTAGTACAAAGATTACCATACCAGCAGATTATGGAAAATGATATGACAGACTCCACAAAAGCACTATAGAACATTTTCATCAGAGTTTTATCAACCTGAAATTTGGCCAGCTTCCTAAGGCAGTAAAGGCGCTGCTGACCTTTCTTACACAGCATGTCGGTATTCAGATCAAACTTCAGCTTGCTGTCAATTACCGTACCCAGATATTTGTAGTCTGTCACTATATCGACAGGCTGACCGTTGACAAAACTGCTCTGGGGAACAGGGGGGGAACGTCGAAAATCAATACAAACCTCTTTCGTTTTGGAAACGTTGAGTTCCAAGGAAGCGTTTTCGCACCAAGAAACGAAGTCGTCAATGACTTGGCCGTGTCCTACATCATCATCGTCAAGCAGACTGACGATGACAGAATCGTCAGCGTACTTGACGATGAATCTGTTGGCGAAACGGCTGCGACAGTCGTTGGTGTATAGAATATATAAGAAAGCAGATAAAACACAGCCTTGGGGCGAGCCAGTAGAGGACAATAAGATACTGGACAGTATCCCATTGACCCTCACCTGCTGAGATCTATTCGTTAGAAAGTCTAGAATCCAACCAACGAGGCACTTATCCAGACCGAAAAAGCTGGTTAATTTCTCGACCAGAATGTGTGGCTGGATGGTGTTAAATGCTGATGAAAAATCAGCAAAGAGCAGCCTAACGTGATTCTTACTGCCCTCTAGATGCTTGAATATGAGGTTCAGTAAGGTGGCTGTAGCATCCTGCACGCCTCTATTAGCACGATAGGCAAACTGAAGTGGATCGAGCAAAGAGTCAGTTTTTGTTACTAGCTCATCCTTCACTAGCCTCTCAAACTGTTTCATGACCAGGGAGGTTAGGGCCACTGGCCGGAAGTCATTAAGTGATTTTGGATTGGTGCACTTGGCAACAGGAACAAGAATGGATTTTTTCCAAAGGGACGGCACCCTCTGCTGGCGGAGTGACAGATTAAAAATATGGCTGAAAATGGGACCTAATTGCTCAGCACATACCTTTAAAATACGCCCGCTTAAGTTGTCTGGGCCAGGGCTTTTTTTAGGTTTGCACCCTTTGAGACGTCTTATTACCTTTTGCTCGTCGAAGAAGGGGTTCAAAGGGGGGGCCAGAAGGAGACTGTCTCTCAACACAGAGTGTTTCTCACTAAAATCGCGAGTCTCAAATCGACCATAGAAGTCATTAAAACTCTGAGCCATATCAGCATCAGACTGAAAACCATTTAACTGTATATTCTTCTTACTACCTACCTTGAGCCCAGTAATACATTTCATACTGTCCCAGGCGGAACCTAGATTATTTGTACGGAGTTGAGACTCTATTTTCTCCTTGTATTTCCTTTTACTTTTCCATATCTCCTGTCTAATCTCCTTCTGCAGGCTGCGCATCTCAGACAGTTTTCCTTCTCTGAAGGCCTTTCTCTTACGGCTAAGGAGCATTTTAAGGGCCTTAGACACCCAGGGCTTACTATTAGGAAAGATCTTAATCTTTTTATCTGGAATCACAATGCTTTCACAATAATGGGACCAGCTACTAACAACATCAGTCAGTTCATCAATGTCTACAGAGGATTCTTGAAACATCTCCCAGTCAGTGGAGTCAAGGCAACCTTGCAGAGTTAAACAGGCATCATCGTTCCAGTCTTTAACAGTGATAGTCTGCACCTTACCACGTTTTAATGCTGTACGATAGACAGGAATTAGATGGATGCAATTGTGATCGGACAGACCTAAAGGAGGGAGGGGGATGGATTTGTATGCACCTTTGATGGAGCCATAACATAAGTCCAGTGTTTTATTGAGTCTTGTTGGGCAAGTGACATACTGATGAAAGTCTCTGAGTGTTTTCTTCAGAGTGCAGTGATTCATGTCCCCTAGAATGATATTGGGAGCATCAGGAGAAATGGATTGGAGTCTTTGTACAACTTGATAGATAGTTTCACAGGCTTTGCTCTCATTCGCCTTCGGATGAATATAAACAATTGTCACAAACAGCTGGGGAAACTCACGAGGCAGATACGGTGGGCGGAGTGACACAGAGAGCAGCTCTATATCGGCAGTACAGATTTTCTCCCGGACAATGACAGATTTGCACCATCGCTTATTAATATATAAACATACCCCGCCTCCAGAGGACTTGCCTGTTGCCACTGGATCTCTATCCAGCCGGAAAGGAGACCCGAAGCCTTCAGTCTCAAGGTCCGTGTCCGAGTCCCTATCAGACAACCAAGTCTCGGTGAAGGCTAAAATACAGGCATCACGAAAGTCATGATTATGTCGGACCTGTGCCTGAAGTTCATCAGTTTTGTTACGCAGGGATTGAGCGTTCGATAAGATGATTGAAGGCAGCGGAATACGGGAGAGCGGCTGGTTTTTCAGCTTCAAACGAGCGCCGCCACTTCTCCCCCGCTTCCTAATCCTGGACCTACGATCACGTCCCCCGGGGAGGTCCGGAGAGCCTGTAGACCGGAGCCCATCAAAGCTGGGAAGTGAAAGGTCAGCCGGAGGACAGAGAGGAATGTCGGGAAAGAGATGGCTGTTTGGGGAAGCTCCCATTTATTAACATTTCAACAAAACAAAACAAAAGTCAGGTCACTAATCCCCAGACAAAATCACACAACAATAGGCTATATGTGCAGCAAACCTGTAACCAGAGAAGTCAAGTCACTAATCCTCGTCTTCCTCTTCTTCCTGCGTACTGAAACCACCAAAGTCCTCATCTTCAGTGTCGGAAACGAACAGGTTCAGGGTGGCTTCGTCAACCACTCTCCTCTCTCCTTCATTGTCACTCAAAACCAACGAACTCCTCTTCGTCACTGTCGGCATCGAACAGCCTCTGAAGCCTCTGACGGCCCTCAGCGCCAGCTGTGGCGGCGTCATCCTCTTCATCCCGCAGCAGTCCAGCGTTTTGGAACCCGTTGGTGATTGTGGATGTTTTCACACTCCTATAATATTCCGTGCTGAGACAGTTCCTCCTGCTGCACCGTCCAACGCCTCACCATTGACTCATCGATGCCCAGGTTACGCGCGGCTGCTCTGTTTCCCTCTTTTAATGCGAGATTGACTGCTTTCAACTTGAAAGCTGCGTCGTGTGAATTTCTGCGTACCTTCCCCATGGTAAGTGAGTGTTGCTTCTACTGCTCGTCTTGTTGTGAATATTCCTTGATCTTCCTTTGTGTGAATTCGCCGAAGTTTGTGATTTTCTCCTGGTAGTCGGGGGAGGGAGTTGATGGCCGAGTGGCCGTTTGCTTACCGTAATTACCATATGTAAGTGGTCACGCACAGAGGGGATTGTCGGGAAAGAGATGGCTGTTTGAGGAAGCTCCCATTTACCGTATTACCGTAACATTTCAACAAAACAACATAACACAACACCACCGTTGTTTATTTTTACAGTGCACACAGTGTCCGCGGTGTGGTGAAAAGAGGGCAAGAGAGGAAATTAAAACAGAAGTGGATTTATAGTTAGAAAGAGTGCTAAAAGAGAGATTTTATTTGTATTTTTTTTTCTTTTTCTGAAAAAATCCATAGATAAGACGCACCGTTATATAAGCCGCAGGGGCCAAAAAACGGGAAAAAAGCCGCGGCTTATAGTCCGGAATTTACGGTAATTAGGAAAATGCTGTTGGATAACTGCACAAAGATTTTGTTTCAATTGTCCAAATTTACATACACATCCTTAATTTCAAGCAGTGTTTAGGGAGCATCTGTACATTTTATTTACAGATAAATAACCTGAAGGACACTTATGTTATCATTTTAGTGGACATGCAACTAACTTTGCAGGCTGAACTAGGGCTGCACGATTTTGCCTAAAAATAAACTCAAAATTAGATTTTTATAATATTGTACATTTCTAACCATTTGTTGCCCTGCAGAACTATTATCATTTTTTTCTCAGAACTGACACAATCTGTTAATTTATTGAAGGCAAAACACAACTTCCTGTCTTAACTCGGCGCAAGCTCCGCCTAACTTCCTGTCTGTTGCTTGCTAACCTGCAGCCTAGGGGTGGGATGATTCACGTATCTCCCTATCACGATACTTTGTTGCCGATTCGATATAATTGTGATTCTTAAGTATTGCCATTCTGCGATTATTGACATTCAATATTCCGATACATCAATTTAATACCTTTTTCCACTGCAAATGATGTCCCCAAAGGAAAACTTTGTCAACATCTGGTTTATATACAATCAATTTTCCTGTTTGTTCATCTGACTTCAACCATTTTTATTGCAGCAACATTGTCAACTAGACAGACTGACAACAGACTGTCATAAAGTCCTGTCATTGTTGCATGCACCTGACAAACTGAACTGTTTGTTACAGTCTACTAATAGACCAACTCAGTTGGATGTGTGTGGACTGTATTACTGCACTATAATTTTTTAGAAAAATCGATTTTTAAATAGTCCTAAATAATCGGGATTTCGATTAATCGTGCAGCCCTAGGCTGAACAATTGCACGTGTGCTGTATCATACTGCAGCACTTAATTTTTCTATTAAGATATTTATTTTGTTGAGGACAATGACTGAAAAGTAATGACTTTACTTGTTCCGATTGATTTTTATCATCCTGAGCCAATTTATACATCATTGTCTCATCAAAACATTCTAATGAATTGATCATATCAGTCAAACAGGATTTTGTGGCAGTCAAGCATTCAGTGCACAGTTTTAATGAACTCAGTTCCGTTTTTCAATACACTGACTCCCGAGTGTAGTCTTAATAGAACCTAATAACACTTACTGCTATTCTACCATTGGCTTTGATGTCCCATAGATTAGCCGTGGTACCCTGGTTAGTCAAAGGCTAAAGTGGCCTTGCACTAAAGAAAATAAAATTACAGGTTTGCGTGAACATTAGTGAAACTGAATATACTAGAAAAGATTTTTAAAAATGAAGACAAGTTACCTGTATGTCTATGTCTCTTTGCAATGGGCGAACATACAGTATGGCTTGTCCCACCATTGCTCCTCCAGTGGTGAGAAATTCAGGAGAATATCCCTCCTGTGGACAGTGGATGATGTCCAGGACTTTGCATCGTGTTGTGCCTCTGCACCGAAGGAGCTGGAACCCCCCACAGTCCCTCAAGGCTGGGAAATGCTGCAGCAGCTCCTCAGAGAATACCTCTGGAGAGCAGTTACGATCTGAAGAAGATGAAACAATGTCAGACTCAGATCATACTGAACCTGTGCCAGGGCTAGAACCAAAGCAAGAGCGGTGGACATTAACTTCCAAAAATCTCTCCATCACTACTGTTACAAAACTGTTACAGGGGGAACATGGCTATGTGTTTGGCCTAGGGGTGGCAAACATTTGTGGTTGTGGGCCACATACAGAAAAATATAAGGAGTCACTGACCAAACAATGTTCTGGAACAGGTGGCATTTATTCAACCAGTGACGCTACAGTAAAAGCCGTTTCCAGAACAGAAAACCACTATGACATTGAAAATGAAATTTCAATCAAAAAAAGAGACTTGACAAAACTAAGCTGTTTCACCGTTTCACAGGAATTAATTAACTTGAGGACAGAAGGAGAAGCACTCACCAGGTTCTATGTAATCGCACTTATTTCTCTTATTTTTGGCATTCATTCAGAGTAAGTGATTTTGTTTATATAATGAAGATAAAGTACCGTATATATACACACACACACACAACTACAATTCTTATTACACATACATTCTTTATAGACTTTTAGAGAGTTGGGTTTAAAAAATAAATGAGGAAATGACACTTAACCTGATAATGTAATCCTCTTCTCTCCAAGTCCTACCCTTTCAAGGGTTCTTTTCTCCTTGGCACTTGGCACTTCAGTCTTTTCTACCTCTCAGGCAGAAGAAACGGTGCGTGTATGTCACACGTTTCCTTTTCGCCGATTGTGGAGTCGAGTACCGCCTCGGTGCTTGCAGGTTCGTACTCGTGCTAGGGTACGGCCCAAAAAGTCTCATGACCTCAGCTGTTGAGAAAACAAAAGACACATCAACATAGACCATCATTAAAAAACTTGAGTGAATACCAAGAGCAATATTAGATCCTGTCTGTCTGGGCTAGCAGCTATTATGCTAACTCTGCTTCCTAGAAAGAGTGATCAGAGCTTTTAAGAAGTGATGAACATGAGGGAAGACTTCCTCACTATCACATCAATAAGAGTTTTAAAAGTCTCCTCTTGCCCTCTTCCTCGTGCTGGAGAAACATAGTTATTAAATACCATCTTGTTTGGATTATTATTTGTTTTGATTGCAACGGGAAGGAGGGGGAAAAAGGCAGACAGAGAGACGGGTCCCCTCCGCTGAGAGAGCTAGATTAACTTTTAACATGAGGGCAATGGTCTCGTCGAAAGGGCCTTTTCTGTGTGGAGTTTGCATGTTCTCCCCGTGCTCCCCCCGTTTATAACCCCCACTAAAAACATGCAGAAGATCGTCATCCGACCAGTGACAAGAACACCCGAAGTTGGTCCCCCGGGCGCTGTACAAGAAAGACGCCACTGCTCCTGGCCTGCCCCCCGGAGTAAAGGACAAGCCTGGATGGGTTAAATGCAGAGGACACATTTCACCGGCCACCGGCAGCATGAGTGTGTGTGGCCTGCATGTGTTGAGTGTGTTCGTGTGACAATCAGCGTTGCCAGACGTACGATAATTATCGTATTTGTACGATAATTTCGACCTCTGTACGATGTACGATCAATAATCCCAAAATCCCCCAAATGTACGATAATTTCATCATTTTGTGACACTTAGACGAATCCTACGTCTATCACTCTATCTGTTTATACAATCATCTCTTCAAACTACATATTTGCAGCCAATACGTGCAGGGTGTTTTGTTGTTGTTGCAACGCAGGCTGAGATCACAGTGTTGAAAAATCATGCCAAGTCCAAAAAGTAGCCTGTGATCAACCGCAGCCCCTCCGACATAGGCTGGGGAGGGGGCGTACGATAATTTCACTCCAAAAACGATAATTTTGACCCTCTGGTACGATGATTCAACATTTGCCATCTGGCAACACTGGTGACAATAAAGACGGGCTTGTCCGTTTACTAACTGTTTAACTCAGAAAAGATGCGCTGCTCGCACTGATGTGGTGACTAAACACTAACCAGTTACTCCCCCCCCCCCACACAATCAAGACATGACACAAAAATAGGTGGAAAGCGAGGGTCAACCCGGGGTGACAGCATCCTATGCCCCGGCGCAAAATAGCCAGCCTTATAGCCACGCAGGTGTTAGTCTAGCATTGGCCCCAAATGTTAACATTGGCTAACGGAGTTGCTACCGTTAACTTACCTCTTCTATTCCCTTGTCTGTCTGGAGCTGGAACAGCAGCGGTGAGGTTGCTCCTTGCTGGGCTAGCCGCCGATGTGCTAGCACTAGCGGTGGAGCTAGTTGTTGCTGCGGGAGAGCTTTGGCCAGGGCCATGTTGCCGCTCCAGCGCCTCGGCTGCCTCACGGAGCAGCTGAGACATGGACTTGGCCATGATAAAGTTTAGAAAAGTTACAAAAAAACTAAAAGGAGCTGAGCAATGGTCTTGGCCTTGATGAAAAGTGCTGGAAAAACCGCGAACTAATACACTCCTTCCACGCTCTTTTTGGTGCTTCTTTGTCGTCTTCTTGATGATGATCGCTACTTCCGATAAAGGGCGTATTCGGCGCCAGAAATCGGGGATGTCGTCAATGAGTGACATCGTCCTAAGTGAACGCCCACCTTGCCTTCTTCGAGATTTTTGGACCCGCCCGCCTGGACTGGAGTGGACTGACATTACATTACTTAAAATAGACCCTTTTCACAGCCACCATTTTGTGTCTAAAAGCTATGAAGTAACACAGGTGCACCAAACGTTAGGGTTTCCAACTTCCAATCCATTTAGGTGTTCCAGTGCTGGGCCCCTAATTAGTGAGTTGGTTGCACCTGTGTATCCCCTGCCTTTTAGACACAAAATGGCAGCTGTGAAAAGCGCTTATACTGATTTTTATTTTTCACATGATCTCTCACAGAAATCTGAAAACTGTATACCGTTTTGCAGTCATGTAGTTTGACATCTATTGAGTTGATTAGAGTTAAGTTGTGGACCAGTGATGTCTACTCAACAACTAAATCAACTCATTTACTGTCAAACTAAATGAATGTCTGCAAAAACATAGTTTTCAGATATGTGCAAGATCATGTGCAGAATTATTAGTCAGCATTGTTTTTCTGTGAAGCCTACACAAGGGCAAAATGCCAAAAGGAGGGTGGACATGGAGGACCAGTGCTAGCACGCAGAGCGCTCCGCCAACACTGATCCCCAGTGCCATCTTGCAACACTGGTGCTTATGTAGGCCTGGTACATCTGAAGCAGCCAATCAGCAGTGACGACAGCCAATTGGAGTTGATTGTTGAACCAGCTCCAGGTGAGAGCAGCAGCAGCAGAGGGAATCAGGGCAGGAGAGGGGCGTGTCTGGGACAAGGATGGAGTGAGGAAAGAAACTGAAAGACACACCAAACCCAGGCTTTGGCCCAGGCCGTAACACCGCCTCATAATTTACTGGCTATCACATCACATCACTTGAAGCCATTGGCCCATTGCCCGCATATTCCAACGCAATATAGCCTTACCATGTGGAGCTGCTTCAATCAACTTCATCCATTAATTATCATGTCAGTTTGAGTTGGTTATTTTGAGGTTATCAAGTAAGTTATTTTGAGGTTTTGTCATGTTATTTTTTAAATACCTCTACCCGTTTAGTTTTACGATGTTCAGCACTATTTGCACAGTTGCTGTTTTGATATATATATATTTATATATACATATATTTATATTTTACCTCTCACCGCTTTCCCTTACCCTGTTCAGTACTAGAGCAAGAACAGCATGCATACATACTACTGGCAGGTGCTGGGTCATACTCATTACAGGGATATATTTCACTTCATGTAAATAAACAATGAATGTTGAAGTATGCCTGGTGTCACTGATTTTACGGATTTATTATAGATAAGATTAATACAGCAATGTTGATATTTGTAACAGACAAACTCTGATCAAGACAAAAGTTTTCATGCAGCCAGTGCAGTTACGTTAAACATGTTTTATTTTACCTTGTCAAAATTAGTAATTCATAACCAATATTTAAAACAAAAACATAAATAGCATTCCTGAACAGGGTCACTTCAACATGAGGTAATGTGTCTTGGTTATGTTGGTGCAGACTGCAGATACATCACAAACAATGAGACGTACAGTAAATCAGGACTATACAGATGGTACAGGATTTGCTGTTGGCAGGTCTCACGTGGTTCGCTGTAATGGCAGGTTTTCGTTTTGTATGTGAACTTGCACAAAATGCACATGTGTTTGCTTCATATCGCTGTAATGGCAGGGTTTTGTTTTGCATGTGAACTTGTGTCGCCTATTGCAACTATAAAATCTCCTGGACTTCAAAGAATCACAACAACCAGTGTAGTTACGGTACAAAAATATACAATGTTTTATTCAACAGTTAAAATACAAAAATAAATCTATCGCAGCCAATTATAACTTCACATGGGCACTTGCAGTTTCAAACATCTAGGATAGCTTTCCTGGTCAATTTAGGCCCTCTGAGGACGTGCGTCATGAACAGATCTAACACAGCACAGCACACAGATTCCCAGCAACAGGAATTAACATTGCACACTCCACTGCAAAGACAGACATTTCGTCTGAATACCACTGCACACCAATATATTACGGCAGACACACTGCATAAGAATATTATTTCACCCTGTTATATTATGGCAGGCAACTGCAAAAGACCACTTCAAACAGCACAGCAAACGAGACACAACGTTAACAGGGGGGGCGATCTTAGGACGGGCAATCCCATAGATGTTGAGTTACAGTGTCACGTGACCTACAACGAGCGCGAACTACATTAGTAGCGTTAAGCATAAGGAGAAAATAAAATGAACAACAAAAAGAGAAAAGGATTTAAAATGTCCGTCCCAACTCACATCAGACGTTCACCCTGTTCCTTCAGTGAGTTGGGATAATATAGATGGTAAGAGTACTTATCAGAGCATAGCGGGCAGGCTGGGTATAGCCCCCATCAATGGATCCCAGCTCAGCGGGCTGGAGTGACGGCGGGCAGACGAGCAGGCCCGGGCGCGATGGCGGCGGGGGTCGAGGCGAAGAACGTCCACACGGCCACCGGTAACAGGCGGCGGAGAACAACCAGCAGGCAGCGGGCAGACGAGCAGGCCCGGGCGCGATGGCGGCGGGGATCGAGGCGGAGGACGTCCACACAGCCACCGGTAACAGGCGGGCGGAGAACAGCAAACAGGCAGCGGGCAGAGGAGGTCGGCCAGCAGGCAGAGATCCGGCACTCTGGCGGGGGACCGTCGGTAACACCAGCGTAGATCAGAATCACTTTAAAAACACAGAGTAGGAACACTCAGCAACAAGTTGCGCCCACTCACTGAAGAATAGGTCAGACCGTCCCTTTGTAGCGGGATTAGCGAGCGTTGTGTGTGGGTGTCTGGTCGTCCTGTCGAGCAGCACAGCAGTCTCAGCACAGCAGTCTCAGCACAGCAGTAGATCGGCGTCGATCTGGTCCGGCCCGGTCCTCACGTTCACTTAAGAGACACAGATGCAGGAACACTTAATACTACAGTTGCGTCCAAGACACGCCACACACTCACTGAGGAATAGGTCAGACCGTCCCTTTGTGGCGGGATTAGCGAGCGTTGTGTGCGGGTTTCGTCCCGATGCGGCCAGCTCCTCCAGTCTGCTCTCTCCGTCGTCTCCCTCTTCCTGGGTGTTGTCTTCCCCCGTGGATGGTCGGCGTCCTCCTTATAAGGGCAGGCTGATCACTCGCTTCCCGGGGCAGAGGGCGGATCACCTGAGAATCAAGTCAGCGAGAGAATACAGTGCCCCCCTGGACAATAATATACACCACACACCAAAAAATGTTTCTGGCTGCAGGAGCCCAATCTCAAAGTCATAGGCCACAGTTCCACTCGCGACACTTGCACAAAATGCACATGTGTTTGCTTCATATCCTCCTGACGAGAACCACCTGCATGTCGAAGAGCTGCTTGTTCAGTGTGTGGCTCTTGTGGCAGAGCAACACGCTCAGAGTGAGAACGGGTTGGGCAGAGGAGCATCAACATGAAAATGTAGCGTCCGATAAACCCAGGTGACGTTCATGTTCCCATCAAACTTAATGGCCACCTGTAGATGTTGGAACACACACAAAGGACAGGAAGAGATATGAGATCATTTTAATGGTCAGAAAAATGTTGCACTTGGCATAGCCTATAGCAGCAAAATGAAATGTTTAGTTTAGATATGTAATTATTCACATTGTGTGTGTGTATATATGTATGTATTTATTTATTCATATTTATTTACATGCGAGCCCAGCAGTTATTATACTCATAGTACAGCCATAGGATGACCAACCACCAGTCACGCCACATGCAGACTGGAGGAAAGTGATTAACTAGCTATACCATGGGAAGGTGCTTGGTTGGTTATAAACTCACTTCATGTAACTGAAGCTCATCTTCAGTTTTAGAGGTAGCCTACATACAGACCAGTAGCGTAGCTACATCTAATCTAATGACTCCCCCATGTGAATTATTAAATAACATTAGTGGAGAAGTAATGTTGGCACATTCACCTTACTATGAATTGACACTCAACTAGCATAAGTAGTATAATTTATAGCACTATGCTTGACGCTGCTTTATATTGCAAACATTACCGTTAGGTTGCTCTAGATGATCAAAATTCGTTTGCAAGTAGCAGCAAGCAACATGCTACTCACCATTTCTCTCATCTCGTCCATTTCGTCATTAGCGTTAATCCACATCACAGCCACTTCTTGCCGTTTATGTCTGGCATGGTTTAATTTCTCCAGTTATTCCGTTGACAGCCTGTGGTTGTAGATATTTACGTCCTACATTACTCACTCACTAACGTAACGTTAGCATTAGCCATACAGAGGGTAACGTTACCATGGTAACCATAGCAAACAATCCGCCTCGCGTCTTCCTTCCTAATGGGAAAATTCACCTTGTTTTGAACTTTTCCGCGGTATGAACACCATGCACCGATAAATAATGCTGTTTCTTCTTTAAATATGAACAAAAACGCACATTAGGCTACATGCCTGACTGCGGTGGTTGAAGGCGACAGACCAGAAGTGGGTCTGTTTACTTCCGCGGTCAACTCCATGGGTCAACTGGGGCAGCCTGAAAGTAGCCAATGAGTGACATCCTCCCAATTTTCAGACCCGCCTTGACGAGCGGCCTGACAGATTGCATTTTCATTTTCATTCTGTCACAGATAACGCACGAAGTGAACCTGCAATACACGGGAGGCGCTGTTTTGCGGTTTTCCATTTGAATAGAGTACATTGCAAAGCATGTTCAGTCTTTGATAATGTAATGTCGAATGTCAAACATGTAATGTCAAATACAAATGCATTTTCATTTGAATTGTGACTGACATAATGCTTGCAGGGATGGAAAATTAGGCTGGATTTTTTGGATTGCATTTACATTTCCACATTTAAATGACAAGTTTGATATAGTCCATTGAAAAGCAGTATGACTAAATTCAAATGAAATGTCAAATACCATTTAAATGATCATTTGACATTTTCTACAAAAATGCATTATAATTTGAATTGTGACTTAATTAATGCTTGCAGAGATGGAAAATTAGGCTGCATTTTTGGGATTGCATTTTCATTACCAAATTTAAATTACCATTTGAATATAGTCCATTGTAGAGCGGGCTATGGACTTTGAAAATTAAATGTCAAACAGCTTGTCATTTTAATTCTTATATAGTCATAGAAAGCCCTTACAAGTATATGAAAATGAAAATGAAAATTGGATTATTCCATTTTCATTTTCATTTTTACTGAAATAACACACACATGTGTTGAAAATGATAATGTTATTGAGGAATTACATTACCATTTTCAAGTTTACATTATCATTTTCAAGTTTACATTATCATTTGAATAAAGTCAGCTATGGGCTTCCATAGTTTCGAGATACATCTAATTGCAGCGCCGCAGAGCCAGCTGGCTACGCCTCTTGACACGGTCTGGCTACGCCTCTTGACACGGTCTGGCTACGCCTCTTGACACGGTCTGGTATACACATCACCCTTCAAAATAAAATACTTGTTATTTTTCTCTTGATTTAAAGAATTACAAGAACAATTATGCTTTCTATCTTCCACACTGAGCGTAGTTAGGCTCGTTTTCAACTCACCCAACACATTTTGTTTTTCATACTGTATATTTTATGGATTTGGAAAATGTTTCTAAATCATTTTTAAAGGTTGTAGACAGAGTAGAGTTTTGCTATACAGCATTTACATTTCTGTATAAAATATTTGGTCAAAATAATTACATTGTTCATTAAAAATTAAAAAAAATTACCTTCAATGAATATTCAAAATTTGACAGTTTCAAGTATAAATGGTGGTAGTGCATCAATGCTATATTTAATCCATAAATAAAAATAAATAATATAAAAATAAATAAATAAATAAATACATACATAAATACAAAATAAATGAATAAATAAAAATAAATAAATAATAGGCTACAAAAAATAAAAAATAAAAATACATAGCTAAAAAAAAAAATCAATAAAGTCTCTGCCTTTATACACTGTTCTCAAACTTTTTCATGTCAAGGTCCCCTAAACTAAAACAAATTAGACCACATGGACCCTCATTCGATCATATTTGATCAGGGTCCCCCATCTGATATTAGATGTTTTATTAGGAGATAGTGTGTGGCACCCATGGCCAACATTCTGTCATTGTCAACACAAAAACAGCCCTATATTGCAGCAGACAGACAGACAGACAGACAGACGGGGATCACAGACAAAGCTGTCTGTAGCAGGGCTGAGCAAGTGGACCTGGCTGAAATATCAGTTCTGGAATGAAGGTGAGTAACGTTATTTCGGTATGTTTTATGTTTGTCATTTTTATGTTGTCCTCTCCATGTGGCCATGCTTGCAAACTTATATCAGCTATAACAGATGTGTATGTTACATTAATGTGCTTTCAACAGGTAGACAGACAGTCAATATCCTACTTTCTGACTTTCTGTCTGTCTGCTCGACTGTCTCACTGTCTGCCTGTCTACCTGACTGACTGTTGTCAGACTGACTGCCTGTCTACCTGTCTGTCTGTCTGTCTGCCTGACTGTCAGTGTCTGAACTGACTGTGTGTTTCACTGTCTGTCTACCTGACTGACTGATGTCTGTCTGTCACTGACTGACTGACTGTCTGTCAGACTGTCTACCTGACTGACTGACTGACTGACCGTCTGTCTGTCTAATTGTCTGCCTGACTGTCTCACTGTCTGCCTGTCTATCAGACTGACTGCCTGTCTACCTGACTGTCTGTCTACCTGACTGACCGTCTGTCTGTCTCACTGTCTGCCTGACTCTCTCACTGTCTGCCTGTCTACCTGACTGACTGTCTCACTGTCTGCCTGACTGTCTGCCTGTCCCACTGTCTGTCAGTGTCTGAACTGACTGTGTGTTTCACTGTCTGCCTGTCTACCTGACTGACTGATGTCTGTCTGCCACTGACTGACTGACTGACTGACTGACTGACTGACTGTCACACTGGATGTTATGTAATTTAGTGTATAGCTTTGTTGCTTTGAATTTGACATTAGGCCAGGCATGACAATCAAGGCCTCTTTTAGGGCTGTGACGTCTGACCCCTTTTGTTTTTGCCCATCCTTAGTCACCAGCTTTCTGCACCGCCCAGCCACTGTCATGGTCTTCGTCACCAGTGTCCGGGCCGGCCTCCTGAAAGGTTCCGCCTTTCAAAAGGGGTCAGACGTCACAGCCCTAAAAGAGGCCTTGATTGTCATGCCTGGCCTAATGTCAAATTCAAAGCAACAAAGCTATACACTAAATTACATAACATCCAGTGTGACAGTCAGTCAGTCAGTCAGTCAGTCAGTCAGTCAGTGGCAGACAGACATCAGTCAGTCAGGTAGACAGGCAGACAGTGAAACACACAGTCAGTTCAGACACTGACAGACAGTGGGACAGGCAGACAGTGAGACAGTCAGTCAGGTAGACAGGCAGACAGTGAGAGAGTCAGGCAGACAGTGAGACAGACAGACGGTCAGTCAGGTAGACAGACAGTCAGGTAGACAGGCAGTCAGTCTGATAGACAGGCAGACAGTGAGACAGTCAGGCAGACAATTAGACAGACAGACGGTCGGTCAGTCAGTCAGTCAGGTAGACAGTCTGACAGACAGTCAGTCAGTCAGTGACAGACAGACATCAGTCAGTCAGGTAGACAGACAGTGAAACACACAGTCAGTTCAGACACTGACAGTCAGGTAGACAGGCAGACAGTGAGACAGTCAGGCAGACAGACAGACAGGTAGACAGGCAGTCAGTCTGACAACAGCCAGTCAGGTAGACAGGCAGACAGTGAGACAGTCGAGCAGACAGACAGAAAGTCAGAAAGTAGGATATTGACTGTCTGTCTACCTGTTGAAAGCACATTAATGTAACATACACATCTGTTATAGCTGATATAAGTTTGCAAGCATGGCCACATGGAGAGGACAACATAAAAATGACAAACATAAAACATACCGAAATAACGTTACTCACCTTCATTCCAGAACTGATATTTCAGCCAGGTCCACTTGCTCAGCCCTGCTACAGACAGCTTTGTCTGTGATCCCCGTCTGTCTGTCTGTCTGTCTGTCTGTCTGTCTGTCTGTCTGTCTGTCTGTCTGTCTGCTGCAATATAGGGCTGTTTTTGTGTTGACAATGACAGAATGTTGGCCATGGGTGCCACACACTATCTCCTAATAAAACATCTAATATCAGATGGGGGACCCTGATCAAATATGATCGAATGAGGGTCCATGTGGTCTAATTTGTTTTAGTTTAGGGGACCTTGACATGAAAAAGTTTGAGAACAGTGTATAAAGGCAGAGACTTTATTGATTTTTTTTTTTAGCTATGTATTTTTATTTTTTATTTTTTGTAGCCTATTATTTATTTATTTTTATTTATTCATTTATTTTGTATTTATGTATGTATTTATTTATTTATTTTTATATTATTTATTTTTATTTATGGATTAAATATAGCATTGATGCACTACCACCATTTATACTTGAAACTGTCAAATTTTGAATATTCATTGAAGGTAATTTTTTTTAATTTTTAATGAACAATGTAATTATTTTGACCAAATATTTTATACAGAAATGTAAATACTGTATAGCAAAACTCTACTCTGTCTACAACCTTTAAAAATGATTTAGAAACATTTTCCAAATCCATAAAATATACAGTATGAAAAACAAAATGTGTTGGGTGAGTTGAAAACGAGCCTAACTACGCTCAGTGTGGAAGATAGAAAGCATAATTGTTCTTGTAATTCTTTAAATCAAGAGAAAAATAACGAGTATTTTATTTTGAAGGGTGATGTGTATACCAGACCGTGTCAAGAGGCGTAGCCAGACCGTGTCAAGAGGCGTAGCCAGACCGTGTCAAGAGGCGTAGCCAGCTGGCTCTGCGGGGCTGCAATTAGATGATGTTGGATGTTTCTGTCACTAGCGGGGAAGCTGGGAGAGCGCGAGCCAAAGTGAGTGAGACAAACAAACCTTTACATGTTTTTGTCTGTTGTGCTTTAAAACTGAAGTCACGAGCTGCTTTGAAAATGTAACGAGTAGAAAGTAGATATTTGTGTTTAAATGTAGGGAGGAAAAGTACAAAGCTGTCAGAAAAATAAATACTCAGTAAAGTACAGACACCTTTTCAGTTTTCATAAACAATGATCAAATACAATTTAATAGTAAATATTTCAGCCTTAAACATCCACACCCACACCCACACCCACACCCACACACACACACACACACACACACACACACACAGTCCCTGAATATAAAATCTTCTGCTGACAGTGAATGTTCAGTCTCACAGAAAATTGTATAATACCAACGTTTTGGACCAACGTTGCTATTTAAAGTTTATTTACAGTAAGTGAAACACACACGCCCACATTAAAGTGTGTGTGTGTCAGAGACACGCCCACATTAAGGTGTGTGTGTGTCAGAGACACGCCCACATTAAGGTGTGTGTGTGTCAGAGACACGCCCACATTAAGGTGTGTGTGTGTCAGAGACACGCCCACATTAAGGTGTGTGTGTGTGTGTCAGAGACACGCCCACATTAAGGTGTGTGTGTGTGTCAGAGACACGCCCACATTAAGGTGTGTGTGTGTGTGTCAGAGACACGCCCACATTAAGGTGTGTGTGTGTCAGAGACACGCCCACATTAAGGTGTGTGTGTGTGTGTGTCAGAGACACGCCCACATTAAGGTGTGTGTGTGTGTGTGTCAGAGACACGCCCACATTAAGGTGTGTGTGTGTCAGAGACACGCCCACATTAAGGTGTGTGTGTGTGTGTCAGAGACGCTCACAAGTCTTTTTACTCTAAGTCAAGTCTCAAGTCTCTTATGGACGAGTGTTCTTCTATCATCTGCTGGATGTCATCTGGTCACACACGCACACACTGACACACACACACACACACGCACGCACAGTCACACACACACACTGACACACACGCGCAGTCGCACACACTGACACACATGCATGAAAGGAGGACTGTGTGTGTGTGTGTGTGTCTATGTATGCCCCTGTATGCCTTCATGTGTGTGTGTGTGTGTGTGTGTGTGTGTGTGTGTGTGTGTGTGTGTGTGATGCTGTACAGAGTGAAGCATCATGTCAGCAGCTGTGTTTGGTCACAGTGTGTTTCTCACTCTAACTGACACAGAGACATTGAGTCACCAGGCACAGAGAACATAAACCCAAACCCAGGGTATAGAGGTTCAGTGAATGAAGTTTGGAAAGTGTACAGGTGAGTCAGTGTGTCAGAGGAAACTGTGTAGAAGGACAGAGAGCCAGCAGGCCAGTCGAGAAACACTGCGACTCTGTTAGAGTCAGAGGAGGAGGGAGGTATGACTGTGTGTCTGTGATTGTGCTCGGCAAAGTAATGATCATCAGAGCAGCTCAGACTCCAGGACTTTTCATTATCTCCAAGCAGACAGTCTTCACCCGGGCCTCTCCTGCTGATTCCTCTGTAAGTCACTCCTATCTGAACCCTTCCTTCCATCTCCAGCTCCCAGTAACAGCGACCAGTCAAACCATCTCTACACAGCAGCTGAGACCACATGATGTCAAATCTCTCTGGGTGATCAGGATATGGCTGCACCTTGTTCACCCTCGTCACCTTTCTGTTGTCTTCAGACAGGAGGAGCTCTCTGTGTGCTGTGTTTGGGTCCAGTGTGAGTTCACAAGCATCTGGTGAGACAACAAGACTGAATACAGCAGCAGCTTCTCATCTAATACACCTGCTGTGTTTATTATTTAATTAATTACATCACTGTTAATTATTCAACAGTTTAATTTTGGTTAATACTTTATATTCATGTATTGATTTAAATGACAAGACAAGACAACAAACCTCTGATGTGTCTT